>NC_137781.1:8006774-8301774 GCF_963455305.1 Plecotus auritus | reverse complement strand
CAGTGGATAGAGCGTCGGCCTGCGGACTGAAGGGTCCCAGGTTCGATTCCGGCCAAGGGCACATGCCCGGGTTGCGGGCTCGATTCCCCCCAGTAGGGGACATGCAGAAGGCAGCTGATTAATGATTCTCTCTCATCATTGATGTTTCTCTCTCTCTCTCTTCCCCTTCCTCTCTGAAATCAATTTTTTAAAAAAAGTCTATAGGAAAGGCTAGTTCTGGTGAAGGAATGCAGTTCTCCCATCTCCCAGCTACTAGCACGTGACCTTGGGCCGGCTTTTTAACCTCCCGCTTAGCCATGTACCAACCTTGACGGTGGAGAGAATTAACGCACTTGGAGGGCTTGTCACATAGCTAAGTGCTTTTAAGTATTTGCGCCAGAAGCACAAGTTTCCACTTTATGAGAATGAGGGGACACCTAGTGGTGAGAGGGAGGACCCTAACATACCCCAGTACCCAGGATCCCAGCCCCACCCCCGGGTGTTCTCAGAGCCCGGAGCCACCCCACCACGCACCACGCGGGGGTCTGTGTTTGGCAAAGGAAATGTCTTTTCTCCCAGCGGCAGGCGGATTCATTTCAGTTTGTTTGCAAAGCAGCGGCCCCGCCTACCTCATCTCAGGTGTTAAGTTTCACGTAAACAGAGCCAAGAAGGCAATACTACTACTAATAAAAATAAAAAAATAAGAGGCCGACTCCGATTACACTAAGCCAACATGACAGCCCACGCTATTGCAGACCCAAGCCAAACACTGAGATGTTCCCCTCGGAGGATGGCTGGGGCCTTTTCCGAGGGGGCCCAGCAGTTCATGGGAAACAGAAGGATGATAAGATGCCCTTTCTACATAACTGCTTTCTGTCCCCCGCAGCTGCGCACCCACAGGAAGGGGTGGAAGTAATAAATACTTTGAAAAGGGGACACTTTGTTCTTTGTTACTCAACTAGAGAGGGACAATAGGGACGGAGTGAAATCCCCAACGCTGTCTGAACAGGACGGGTGGGGCCTGAAGACAAAGGGAAAAGTCGCACTTGACAAAGAATGTGCGGCTTCCCCTACGGGGCTCCGATCCTCACCTTGGGTTGAAATGAGGACAGAAGAATTCAGGGCAACAGAAAGAGAGAGACAGGCCATTGAGAATGAGGTGAAGTGGCAGCACCCCCCGAATTCAGAGAATTCAGACAATACGAACGTGGTAGGAGAAGCTGTGGGAGTCCCAGGCTAGACGGGTCCAAAGATGCACTGGGCTAAGTTCTTTATGAATGGGAAGGCCAGAATCCCTCCCTGAGACGCTGAAGGGCAGACACAGACATAGCTGTGATTAAAGGAAGGTGGGTAGGGCACGGAGAGCTGGAGAACGCTCACAGGGGCTTGAGGCTAGGGATTCTGTTCATGGGACGACTCAGGAGGTTAATGGAGGGCTGACACCTTCTATCTCATCCAACAGATGTCGGCTGAGTCTTTCTCTTCTTATTGAGCTGACTGAAGTCCTTGTTTTGGGAGAGAAGGGGGGAAAGGAGAAAGGAGTGGAGAGGTGGGGACTGAGAATGATAGTAGAGATAGGGGTAGGGGTAGGGGTAGGGGTAAGGGTAGAGGTAGAGATAGAGGTAAAGGTAGAGGTAGAGAGAGAGACAGAGGTAGAGACAGAGGTAGAGAGAGAGAGAGAGAGAGAGAGAGGCAGAGGTAGAGGTAGAGGTAGAGGTAGAGACAGAGGTAGAGGTAGAGACAGAGGTAGAGGTAGAGGTAAAGACAGAGGTAGAGGTAGAGACAGAGGTAGAGGTAGAGACAGAGGTAGAGGTAGAGGTAAAGACAGAGGTAGAGGTAGAGACAGAGGTAGAGGTAGAGGTAGAGACAGAGGTAGAGGTAGAGGTAGAGACAGAGGTAGAGGTAGAGACAGAGGTAGAGGTAGAGGTAGAGACAGAGGTAGAGGTAGAGACAGAGGTAGAGACAAAGGTACGGGTAGAGGTAGAGACAGAGGTACGGGTAGAGGTAGAGGTACGGGAAGAGGTAGAGGTAGGGGTAGAGGTAGAAGGGGTAGAGGTAGAGGTAGAGAGAGAGAGAGAGAGGGAGAGAAGGAAAGAAAAGGAGTAGGAGAGGGAGGAGGAGGAGAAAGAGGAGGAGGAGGAGGAGGAGGAGGAGAAAAAGAAGAAGAGGAAGAAGAACAACAGGAGAAAGAAGAGGGCGAGGGGAAGGGGAGATGCGAGCGAATATTGGCAGCCAGGACTCCAGGCCCCGCATGCTGAGTGAACCAACAATCCAGCTCACCACAGAGACCGACCTTTTTGGACAACTTGCGGCTGTCTTCAACAAAGCGCTTTTCCCTGGGCGTGAAGGTCCTGATGCTGGCTTTGACCTAGAAAGACACCACTGTCAAAAAAGGGAGGCATTTCCGCAGATTTCACTCCTCTCCTTCTCTTCTTCATGACGGGGAAGGACCAAAAACCAATCTGTTTTACCCCTAAGGCCTGGCGGGGAGCAGAGAATGGTGGTCACCCTGCGCTCTACATGCGTGCGTGCGTGTGTGTGTGTGTGTGTGTGTGTGTGTGTGTCTGTGTGTTGCGGGGGGGAGAGGGTGCTAGGGGGGATCTCATTGCATGAACTTCACTTGGGTGGGTCAGACCAGATTTGGAAGACAACAGGATATCTGCAGATCCATGGAGGTATCTGAACCACTGCAGAGATGGGATTCATGAGGTTCTCAGACTAAAGTCTCTAAAAGGAAAACCTGCCTTCCCGTAAAGTTGTGAGCTGTGTTCTCACCAGTAATACCGGGCAAGCGAAAGGAGCTTCTGGATTATAAAACCTATTTTGCACAGAAAAATCTCATTTCCTCTCAGTGATCTGGAAAAACAGGATTAATACCAGCTGAAATCTGGAGTGTCCAGCATGGATTTGATGGTTGAAGGGTTTTTTTTTGTTGTTGTTGTTTGTTTTAAATATATTTTTGTTGATTTCAGAGAGGAAGGGAGAGGGGGAGAGAAATATCAATGATGAGAGAGAATCACTGATGGGTTGTCTCCTGCACACCCCCTACTGGGGATCGAGCCTGCAACCCAGGCATGTGCCCTTGACCTCTTGGTTCATAGGTGGATGATCAACCACTGAGCCACACTGGCTGGGCAATGGTTGAGCTTTAAAACACTGTTCTCTTTCTCTCTCTCTGTTTCCCTCTCTCCATCACTCTCCCTCTGTGCAAATATTCTAAAACATTTCACACGGACTGGAGTCTGTCTAGGCTGGCCACCTGTCACATGAGGTACAGGGGAACCGGGAGGTATGGACCAATGAGACTTACCGCATTATAGATGAGCTCCATCTCCAAATAAATGACTCCTTTAAAAGCTTGTTCTAAGTCTTTATTCTTCAACACGTAGCAATTCGTTTGTCCATCTCGAATCTGTCATACGCAACAGATAAAACACAAATGTTTCCTGGGGTTTAAACTAAACAGACTCACAGAGAGGCACACACCGATGGAACACCTACTAGGCAAATACTGAAATCATCTTAAGTCAACGGTTCGTTGTAGAGTGCTCTGACAGCCGAGAGCCAGCTAAAGTAACAATTACTGATGATCTAAGTGGAAAATTAGTGGCCTCGATTATTACGGCACCTACATGGGCTTTCCTTCAAAAATCTCAGAGGTTATACATGTCTATTTATTAAAACAAGATAAATACGCTACAAAATCCCTGGTCAGTATTCATCCAGGCGGCCAAGGTCATGGGAAAAAGGAAACTCTTGGAAACAGTCACAAATCAGAAGACTTCGGAGATAGGACCACTAACTGCCAAGTGTGGTAGGTACACCCTGGGTTGGATCCTGGAACGGAAAAAGGACATCATTGGAAAAGCTGGTGGCATTCAAATAAAGGCCACAGGTGAGTTAACAGAAATGTACAACGTCAGGTTTCGCGGTGCTTTCGTTTTTGTTGTTGTTGTTCTTTTTCTTGTTGTTGTTTAGTTTTGACCAGTGTATCACGGGCATAAAAGTTGTCAACGTTCGGGGAAATGAGGAGAGAGAATCATGAATTGGGTGCCTCCTGCATGCTCCCTACCAGGGATGGAGCCCGCAACCCTGGCGTGTGCCCTGACCGGGAATGGAACTGTGACCTCCTGGTTCATAGGTCGATGCTCAACCACTGAGCCACGCCGGCCAGGGCCAAGCCATATTTTAAATGACTATTGCTGTCACTCCAAGTGCTCGGCACAAGGGTTCTTATAAACAGTGGTGGAAATGAGGCGAGTAAGTCACGGCGGGAAACAGAGCCATTCCACTTTACAAGGGAGAGGTCACCTTCCTTCCCTAAGTCACCCCACCTCTCCAGATTGAATAGGTCTTAAACAGAAAGATGGCTTTCCTGGCCAGTGGCTAAGGGGAAGGGGGTGCCCCATAAAGACCTGGTTTCCTTCCGAAACGGGTTCCAAACAGGATCCGGAGCTTCCTCTTGTGTCCACGGTCTCACTTAATAAATTGTGGGTGTTAAAGTTGAAAGACATAAATACAAAAGCAGCGTGACCGTTTGCCAAGCTGACATGCGTCCAAGTTAGCTTTGCTTCGGGCCACAGGCATTGTACCCCGTTATCTTAAAATTTCCATGATTTCTTAAGGGTCAGGGAAGGTCAAACAGAAGAACAAGGGGTAGCAGTATAAAAAGAAATACTTTATAGCAAAAGAAGTTTGGTGGGGGTTTTTTTGGTGTGTGTGCATGTTTTTTTTAATTTGGTAAATGATCGTTTCCTCTTTCTCAATGTCCTAGAATTGTGTCAGCAAAACACAGAATCCACCGAAGGGACATTAAAGTAATCAGACTGTCCATTTCCTTGTAACGCTAGGCATTTTTATTTAATACACAGCAATTTCATAGTAATAAAGAGGCCTCAGATATGATGAAGGCTATTCCTGTTTGGCACTTGAATATAATATTACCTTAAAATACATAAATTACACGTTGAAACATTTTTTTTTTTAAGTTTGAAAAATAACAGAAAACAATTTAAGTCTCTCTGAACTGCCAAAAATACTGCCATGCTTCCCCCTGGCTGGCAACTAGATAGAAATTTGGCATAGATCCCTCCTAAGTTTTCACTGAGACTTTACATTCATAAACTGTATGTACTTTGCAACTTCATTTTTGTACCTATCCATATGATTCAGATTGAAAAGTCTGTAGTAGAATATGGATCTGCCTCATTTCTTTAAATTGCTATATAATATTCAAAATCTAAATAACCACACTTTAGGAATTTTCCTGTTGATTCCACTTTTTCTGGCTGTCTGCTAGAAGGAAAACCTTTGGGGGAAAGACCAAGTATCAGGGAAAGAGGAAATATGTTACTTTGTATGTGGAATAGGCTTGGTTTGGGAATAGATCCACGTGTTGAAACATTTACTATTATAATTAAACACGGAAGTGATAACCTATTATTACACTGGGGAATGTTTCCCATATATTTTTTAAATTCAAAAGAGAGTGGAAATATATACATTAACATAAAACTAAAAACTAGGTGTCATTCACAAGCAATTTCTGTGACATGTCACTGTTTTTCCTGGTTATTTCACACCCACCTCTGAGATATATACACTTTCTAAATTCACATTTTACAGGTTAGGAAACTGAAGAACAGAGGCGTTATGCATCCCCCAAAATAAATCCCTAGAGGTGGAACTGCTGACTCACAGGATATATCTATTTGATGGCTCTTCCCTCCTACAACGCTGTATCAATTTATACTCCTAGCCTCTGTGAATCAGACCATCCATTTCCTCGCAACGCTGGGCATTTTTATTTAATATACAGCAATTTCGTATGAATAAAAAGGCCTCAGGTTGTTTTAATATGTACTCTTTTTTATAACTAATGAGACTGAACATTTTCTCTCCTGCGTTTATTAACAGTGCGCCGTGGTAGGACTGGGAGACCAGACAGACTTAGATTCAATTCCCACGTCTGGCATTTAGCATCTGTGTGGCCAGGGGTAATTCTATCTCTTCGAGTCTCAGATGCTGCTCTACAATAGATACCCAGAATACAAATGCTCAAAGATACGTGTATGTTAAATTTTAATCCATTTTATCAAGGTGCCTGCTCCAAGGCTTGTTCCAAGGCATGCTCTCTCCAATAGTATTTGGTAGTCCTTTTTCTTTTCTTTTTTTATTTAAATATATTTGTATTGATTTCAGAACAGAAGGCAGAGGGAGAGGGAGAGAGAGAGAAAAACATCAATGATGAGAGAGAATCATGGATCGGCTGCCTCTGCACGCCCCGCACTGGGGATCGAGCCCACAACCTGGGCATGTGCCCTGACTGGGAATGAACTGTGACCTCCTGGTTCATAGGTCCACGCTCAACCACGGAGCCACACCTGTTGGGCGAGAGTCTTTTCCTACACTTAGTGATCACTCCTAGTGAAAAACCATGGGTCTATTCCTAAACCAAGCCGATTCCACATACAAAAAATCTTTAGGTGTTAATCTGACTGCTCAAACGAATTTAATAATTTAATGTACTCAAACTACGGTGACAGCTTACCCTGTAAGTGCTTACGGTATGCTATTCTGCAATCACTTTACATTGGCCAAGCTATTTTTTTAAACATATTTTATTGATTTTTTACAGAGAGGAAGGGAGAGGGACAGAGAGTCAGAAACATCGATGAGAGAGAAACATCGATCAGCTGCCTCCTGCACGCCCCCCACTGGGGATGTGCCCGCAACCGAAGTGCATGCCCTTGACCGGAATCGAACCTGGGACCCTTCAGTCCGTAGGCCGACGCTCTATCCACTGAACCACACCGGTCAGGACAGCCCAAACTATTTAAATCCTCACCCCAGTCCTCCAATGTAGGTATTATGATAATTATCTTCATGTCATCATGGAGGAAATAGAAACAGAGAGGTTTAGCAACATCAAAAATCACACAGCCTGTTAAGGAAAAAGACTGCATGCCAATCCAAGTGGCCTGGCTTCATCGTCTATTCTCCTAATACTCATAATCACGTGTGAATTAAGCACAAGCCATCCATATGATGTTTAGTTTAACTGTTCTGATTTCCACCTCTTCAAATTAACATTTCTGCTGGGGAGACATGTCTTTTCTTTATTGATTAAAAAACACACACCTTTGCCCTGACTGGTTTGGCTCAGTGGATAGAGCGTCGGCCTGCAGACTGAAGGGTCCCAGGTTCGATTCAGGTCAAGGGCATGTACCTTGGTTGCGGGCACATCCCCAGTAGGAGGTGTGCAGGAGGCAGCTGATTGATGTTTCTCTCCCATCGATGTTTCTAACTCTCTGTCCCTCTCCCTTCCTCTCTGTAAAAAAATCAATAAAATACATTTTTAAAAAACACACCTTTTCTATGTTGGTGAGACTGTTCATTTTTTTAAGTTTTCGCTGAGACTCCTCAGTAAAATTTAGGTGTTATTCATAGTGATCCCTGTATTTCTTGTTCTGTCATAATTCTTAATGTGTTTTTCTCTTTTTTTCATAGCCTTGTTAGTGGCTTGCCTGTTGAATTACATTTTACAGAAGTACTTGGATTTATCAAATACACCATGTACATATTTTCCATGTTGCTCATTTTTTAGTGTTCATTAATTCCTTTCTACTGTCCTTAGTTTTATTTCCTTCTGTTGAGATGCTTAAATGATTTTCAACCTTTGTTGTTTAATTATGAAAACATTCAAGTTAAGAATTTCCTCTGAATAATTCTTTTGGCCCTTCTCCACGGTTTTGTGTGGGGTTTGTTTGTTTTTTTCATTGTTATCTTTTTAAAATTTTTTCGAGGAGAAAACATGAATTTCCAAGTGGGACATAATGCAATCAGGTTATTTTTTAAATTGCTTTGAATGAAATCTGAAATTAGAAAGACCGTACTTTCATTCATTATTTCACTGAAACATAACCTGGATACCTAAACATACATGTTTCTTGGAAAGTTTGGCGTGTTATCATAAAGTGAACAGACCTGGATAACCTTTAGGAATTCTCGTGGAATTACTAAGTCCTCTTTCCTTTCCAAAGGTAATTCTCCACAGTTTTTAAGTATATTATTGCATTGTTCCTTCCTAGAGCTGTAGTTTTGGTATCTACATTAGCTACTAGGGATTTTTCCCCCCCACCAAGTGTTTTGATACTTGTCTCACTTTTGTTATTAATTTCTATTTTCCTACTGCTGTGATCACAGCGAAGTCTCTATCTTTTTTTAATCTATTCAGGCACTTGAGAGCCACAACATGATCAATACATGAACATGTTAAAAGGGAATGTGAACAGAGTATTTTATATATTTACGTGTGTGTATGCTCACTGCTTATTCTCTAAAGTTGGAGATCAATCCCTTTGGTACGCCTAACATGCATCTGAGAACTTGCTAGAAAAAGGAGCCTGCAGCCGGCGTGGCTCAGTGGTAGAGCATCAAGCTATGAACCAGGAGGTCACGGTTCGATTCCAGATCAGGGCACATGCTCGAGTTGCGGGCTCGGTCCCCAGTGTGGGATGTGCAGGAGGCAGCTGATCCATGATTCTCTCTCATCATTGATGTTTCTCTCTCTCTCTGCCTCTTCCTTCCTCCCTGAAATAAAATATATTTACATATTTACATATTTACTTACTTACTTATTTATTTATTTATTTATTTATTTATTTATTTATTTATTTATTTATTTATTTATTTTAAAGGAGACTGTAGCATCTCAGCCCCAGAAAGTCAGTAGCTGTGGGATGGTGTGGGGGTGCCTTTCATTATTAACACACTCCGTGCAGCTTCGACTTTCAAACATTTGGGCTTTCAAGAAATATCACAGCCTTATTTTTTCCTTCTGATATTTTTAGCCAAAACCGGTTTGGCTCAGTGGATAGAGCGTCAGCCTGCGGACTGAAGGGTCCCAGGTTCGATTCCGGTCAAGGGCATGTAGCTTGGTTGCGGGCACATCCCCAGTGGGAGGTGTGCAGGAGGCAGCTGGTCGATGTTTCTCTCTCATCGATGTTTCTGACTATCTATCACTCTTCCTTCCTCTCTGTAAAAAATCAATAAAAATATATTTAAAAAAAATATTTTTAAAGCTGAATAGATCATATGTGTGATTATTTTGTGATTCTAATTTTGTAATATTTCCTGTATTTCTAATATCTCTCTCTCTCTCTCTCTCTCTCTCTCTCTCTCTCTCTCACACACACACACACACACACACACACACACACACACACACACTTCTATGGGAAATCATTCACATGGACATTCAAGTGTGTTATAACCCTACTGATACTGCCATTGGCTCTTTGAACCCATAACACCTCCTCCTCTGTATGTCTGACTTGTGTTTACATTGATGTCATTGCTTCTGTTCATCCATTTCTGTGTTACCAACCATGTCGGGGTGTTCCAAACATGCAGCCGTTAGACTTCCTCTGTGAATCACTGTAAGAGGTTTTTCCATCTAAGAGAAAAGTTTACCCCATTCCACACTTACCATCAGGCATGCTATGTTCAGATTTATACATGCCATCTTCTTGTTATAGGACATTAAAGAAATCCTACTGATTATTCGTCTTCCTCCACTAGCTGTCTATCCTAACCAAATATCATCCACCCTATAAACTACACACATCATGTATATTACATATGTTGTGTGATAACTCCTTCTTATCAAAGCTACGCTCATAGTTTCCAGGGCCAGCAGGGAAATTTGCCCTATTGTATATCTTCCTTTATGTATTTCAATGGACATATTGAACCAAAATTAGACAAGGAGGAGAACTGAACATTTGTGTTCAAAAATCACCATGTTAGCCCTGCCTTGGGACTACTTTTAATATTTTTTAAATTTAGTTTTCCATATACAAATACTAACACAAAGGAAAAGATCAACATTATTTATTTTAATGGCCAAGATTTCAGCATTAACCACAAAACAAAATGATGGTGCAAATGTGTCCATTAGAATGTGCAAATCTCATCACAGGTGCAACGTGGGGCAAACACTCGATTGGAAATGCAAATGGGAGACTTGCATGGACATTTATTGGGTAGAAGCAATTACGGGAAATTTGTCCCATAAAACTAATTAAGTGAAGCTGTTGCTGGTGCAGCGAGCGACTGCGCACATGGCTTCACAGAGAAAGCCGAAGGCTGCGTGAGGGGTGCGTCTCATTATAGATTCACATGTCGGCGTGGATTGCACTGAGAATTAAAATTTGTTTCGAAATGTAGGACCTCATCACGCCGCAGACATTAGGAAATAATAATAAAGAGACGCTCTTCTTATTTTATAAAAACCTGATTTTCAAAGCCTTCCTAGGTTGGCCCATTAGATAATTCTGAGAGGGTAAACATATCCTATATAATAAAGAGCTAATATGCTAATTAGACCGAACAGCCAAATGACCTTCTGGACATCCTTCCGGATGACCTTCCGGATGAAGCTGGAGCTGCAAAGGCCAGCCGAGGCTGTGAGGGCTAGCCAGGGCTAAGCCCTTTGCACGAATTTCATGCACTGGGCCTTTAGTGTTTAAATAAAAAAGAATGACCTAGATAGACGAGAAAAATCCAGCCGGATTTTCGGGACAGAATTAGGATCGCTTAGGTGAGGAATAGAAATGTTAAATAAATCTACTGAATCAGATAATTATTAGGAGATGATGTCTAGCTTGGAAATATTATAAAACTCTCCAATGTGTATACTACTTTCCAACACATATTTACTATGTTATCGATCGGAAGATGTAAGGAATAAAACGTTTCCTGTTAGAGATATTTAGCATTTTGGTGTATTTTTAATCACATTTCTATCTACAGGTTAGGTAGAGAATCAGTTCAAGTTGGAGAGCGCGTGATGCAGGAAGAGCCCCCAAACACCCTCTAAGGAGCTGATCACTTTCCCAACTTATTGGTCAAGGAATTCGGAAATCAATCTGAACAGAAACAGCCACACTTTGCCCGACCCACATGGCTCAGTGGCTGAGCATAGACCTTTGAACCAGAAGGTCACGGTTTCGAGTCTTGGTCGGGGCACATAACCGGGTTGTGGGCTTGGTCCCCAGTAGGGGGCGTGCAGGAGGCAGCCGATCAATGATTCTCTCTTGTTATTGATGTCTCTATTTCTCTCTCCCCCACTCCCTTCCTCTCTGAAATCAATAAAATCATATTTAAGGGGGGGAAAAAAAGGCTGGTGAAAACGGTTTGGTTGGTTCAATCATATTTGACTGACACAGAGACGCCCTAACCCATTTGGCTCAGTGGATAGAGCGTCGGCCTGTGGACTGAAGGGTCCCAGGTTTGATTCCGGTCAAGGGCATGTACCTTGGTTGCGGGCACAACCCCAGTAGGAGGTGTGCAGGAGGCAGCTGATCGATGTTTCTCTCTCATCAATGTTTCTAACTCTCTATCCCTCTCCCTTCCTCTCTGTAAAAAAATCAATAAAATATATTTTTTTAAAAAAAGAAAATTATGTTACTTTAGATCTGAAACTACTGGAATAAAACAGTTGTCTCCACCTAGAGTTATAAAGCGTTCTCTGGATGCAGGTTGAGGAGACGAAGCAGCTCTAGATCATAGGAAGTTGTCAAACACAATGACTCACAAACTGTGTATTACCAAAGGTAACTTACAGACAGCAAGGGAATGGAGACTTTTCCAAGAAAATCCGGGGGTTTGTCTCCATCTTCATCAAACACTGTCACTTCCAAAGCATCATGGACATCTTTAACAGGGCTGCAACAAGAAACACACCGCGGATCATACACAAACACACACACACACACACACACGTGGAGTCAGTTCCGTGAAGATCTGAAAACACGGTTTCACTAATTAAGTCTGCAGGTCCTTAGAGTATAAAACTACCATTTAATTAAACTCCAAAAATTAAATCAAACTGTCTATATTCCCAAGCCTTCCATCAGAGAAGATTCAGTCATCCATATGAGAAAAAGTCAACTTTCTTACTCTGTGACATTTTCCATGTCTCCGTGCACGCCAGGGTGGGACCGTTAAAGAAACAGGATGAGGAGAGAATGGGAGACAGAAGGAGGAGGGTAAAAGGATGGTGATTTCGAAGTAGCTTGCCAGCTGGTGTGGCTCAGTGGATAGAGCGTTGGCCTGTGGACTGAAGGGTCCCGGGTTCAATTCCGGTCAAGGGCACATGCCTGGGTTGTGGGTTCGCTCCCTGATTGCGCAGGAGGCAGCCGATCCGTGCTTCTCTCATCATTGATGTTTCTATCTCTCTCTCCCTGTCCCTTCCTCTCTGAAATCAGTAATTTTTTTTTTAAAGATGCCTCTGGAGAGTCCGGAGGCTAAAGGACTTACAAAGTAAAAACTTTGTTCCACTCGGGGTTGAGGGTTTTGTAGATGGTGTGTGTCTGAAGCCGGTCGTTGCCCAACTCCAACAAGCAGAAAGGGTCGCTCTTCCCTGGAAGGAAAGCACAGACAATGGTCAGAGACACGGGGACCTCAGACGTGACAGAGGCCAGTGAACCAAGGTCACGGCCTTCCCTCATGGTGCAACTGTGCGGCTGAAAGACGAGAGCGAGCCCGTGTCCCCCGCAAGCCACATGGGAGCCCTGGGTCCTGCAAATGCTGAAACCGTGGCATTGTTAACAGGTTGGGACCGACACGCAACCCAGAGGCAGCCTTGTGCCCGGGACCACACAGGTGTCATAGGAGCAGGTGTAAAATTGACATGTGAGAGAGTCCACTTTGGTGCTGTTCTTTTCACATTTTAATTGATTTCAGAGAAGGGAGAGGGAGGGAGAGAGAGAGAGAGAGAGAGAGAGAGAGAGAGAAACATCAATGATGGAGGGAATCATTGATCGGCTGCCTCCAATAAGCCCTACACTGAGGATCGAGCTTGCAACCCAGGCACGTGCCCTTGACCGGAATCGAATCCAGGACCCTTCAGTCTGTAGGCCGATGCTCTGTCCCCTGAGCCAAACCAGCGAGGGCTCCTGTTTTCTTTTAAAACAGAAGCTCATCTCTGTTCCCTTCTTAGATTCTCCTCGAGTTAATATAGGCCGTTATTCTTCTAGAACGGGAAGCCTACGATAGCTTACAGGCCTCCCCCGGTGTGAGAGAAGTGGGAAAAAGCACAAACATGGCTATTTAGGAGTTAAAACAGCTTTGCAGTGAGTGGCCACACACATGGAGGGTCCTATATGTTCTATACATTGTGAGCTCATATGCTCTGTTTGCTGCTTGCAAACAGGCAAAAGCGTAATTCCAAAATGTCAGTTCCAAGTTTGTGCCTTAAGAAAAGGAAAGCTTGCACGGCTGGGGTGGCTCAGTGGTTGAGTGTTGACCTAGAAACCAGGAGGTCACAGTTCGATTCCCGGTCAGGGCACATGCCCAGGGTTGTGGGCTCGATCCTAATGTGGGGCGTGCAGGAGGCAGCCAGCCCATGATTCTCTCTCATCACTGATGTTTCTCTCTCTCTCTCTCTGTCCCTCTCCTTTCCTCTCTGAAATCAATAAAAATATTAAAAAAAAAAAAGACTGCCCTGCTCTGGGAATGCCTTGCAGGTCACAGGGTAGGGGCTGAGTAGGAAGAAGCCTGCCAGTGTGAAAGCACACACTGTCTCTTTAACAGCCGTGACCTTGGAAGGGAGAGAGCATGTGCTCTGAGCCCCATGCTCAGGTACACGAAGCAGCCACTTAACCGTGTGGCAGACTGTTAGGAGGTGTCAGCGCTGCTCCTCCGAGAGACCGACGTGACAGGCCATCCGCACGGGCTCCGGGGACACCGCCTGGCACTTCGAATGAAAGCCCCGGGCGGCTCCACGCCACAGGTGGGCGCGGGCCTGGGCCCGTCTCCCGGGCCCGTCTTCCCAGCCCGCACACTCAGCGGTCCCAGCTAACGAGGAGCACGCTTCCTTCCAGAAACTGGCAACGTCAGCTACGTGTCCCCACGGGACAGGCCGGCAATCCCGTCAAAGCTCATTAAAAGGCCGCACGTATCAAAATGCCGCAGAAGAGACAGGCAGAGAGGAAGGCGGAGAAACAAAGACGGTTAAGCATTTAAAGAGCCATGCATCAATACTTGATGGATTGATTAGTTTTTCCCCCTGAAAAGGTTCCAAGCATAGGGGACCTTTCAATAAAATTTAAATAAATATTGTTTACTTGGGGTAAAAAAATGACTTCCCATAATAAATGAAATGCCCAGCCTGGCCGTGGTTGCTCAGTGGTCGACCTAGGAACCAGGAGGTCACTGTTCGATTCCCAGTCAGGGCACATGCCTGGGCTGTGAGCTCCATCCCCAGTAGGGGACGTGCAGGAGGCAGCCGATCAATGACTTCTCATCATTGATGTTTTTCTCTCTCTCTCTTTCTCTCCGAAATCAATAACGATATATTAAAAAAACAAAGCCCTAGCTGATTTGGCTCAGTGGATAGAGCATTGGTCTGCGGACTGAAGGGTCCTGGGTTCGATTCCAGTCAAGGGCACATGCCCGGGTTGCTGGCTCGATTCCCAGTGGCGGGCGGGGGAGGAGGCAGCCGATCCATGATTCTCTCTCATCACTGATGTTTCTATCTCTGTCTCCCTCTCCCTTTCTCTCTGAAATCAATAAAAAAATATTAAAATAAGTAAGTAAATAAAAAATAAATGAATGGCCCAAATGTTCCCCAATGGTACCTGCTGGAGGCTAATTCCAACATGTCATCAATGCAAGAAGCTTCATCAAAAGGTTGATGGAGCCCTGACCGGTGTGGCTCAGTGGATAGAGCGTCAGCCTGTGGACTGAAGGGTCCCAGGTTCGATTCCAATCAAGGGCATGTACCTTGGTTGTGGGCACATCCCCAGTGGGGGGTGTGCAGGAGGCAGCTGATTGATGTTTCTCTCTCATCGATGTTTCTAACTCTCTATCCCTCTCCCTTCCTCTCTGTAAAAAATCAATAAATTAAAAAAAAAAAAAGGTTGATGGAACTGAAGGCTTCAGCAGGGCTGAATCATATTGTTGCCTGCTGAAAGCATTTCCCCCAACCTGACAATGCCTAAGCAGTGGTCGGCAAACTCATTAGCCAACAGAGCCAAATATCAACAGGGCAACGATTGAAATTTCTTTGGAGAGCCAAATTTTTTAAACTTAAACATCTAACGCCACTTCTTCAAAATAGACTCGCCCAGACCGTGGTATTTTGTGAAAGAGCCACACTCAAGGGGCCAAAGAGCCGCATGTGGCTCACGAGCCGCAGTTTGCCGACCACTGGGTTAGGGCAATTTGTGTTAATACAGAGCCCTGGGTCCGGAGATTAGGGAGAACTTGGTTCCTATAGCTAAGTCTCCTCTGGCTCCCCCATGTATTCCAAATTTATATTTCTAGTCTCTTTATTATTAATTCACACGCAGCCCTTCTCCGGATTCCTGCACCCTTCTGGATGCTGAGAAGCACCCGGGCAGGTACCGAGCAGACACGTACACGCTCGGGGCCCATGCTTTCCTCTGTGCTCCACCTGTTTTCCCAGGTGACCTCTGCCTCAGCCATGCCATGTCACCTTGACAGGGTCTCTCCCGCCGCCCACCCCGGCCATGCAGTTTCACGGTATTTTAGCACCTTGCACTCCATCGCCTTTGCTCCGTCCGACACCACTTTACAATTCATTTACATTCCTCCAACGCCAAGCGGAGGTTTCTCATTTAAATAATTTTACCTTTATATGAGTTACAGCAGTGGAATGACACGTAATAAATGGATTTTAGAGGTCATATCATTCATCGGACCAGTATTTATTAAGCATGCACTCGACGCCTGGCGCTGGACCAGGCCCTGATGCACACAGACCACCAGGTCGTTGCCTTTATGGAACCCTCATAAAAGCTCTGCTTTTTTTTTTTTTTTTTTTTTTTTTTTTTAGCAAATGTCACCTTTTCCATGAAAACTGCCCTCATGTTCCCGGCCAGTGGACCGAGTGCTCGCACCTTTGACCTCTGGCTGTACACTTTCCCTGTGTCTCTTACATCCCACATCTGTGCATCTCTGTTCCGTCGTGAGCCCTGGACTTCACAGAAGCGGCCCGATGCAGGCAAACCCAACATAGGCACGCGTGGGCCGGTGACAGAGGACAGCGGGGACACGGCTGGCTGCTGGGGATGGGTGTCGGCTGGAGGGAGCCTTGCTTTTCCCACTCTGTGCACAAAACCATGCTTTATGCCGGTGCTCACTGAACCCTCCAGGAGGGAAGGAATGTTGGTGCAGAGAAGGAAACGCAAGTTCATGGAAATCTAATTTGGTTGATTAAAGTCTACAAGGAATTCACAGGGGAGGTGAATCTTAAGCAAGGTTTTCGAGGGGACTGACTTGTTTAGCAGTAACAGGTAGGTCTTTCTTAATGAGACAGGGACAGATCAGAGCCTGAAAATGATGAACGGGACAGGCTGGCCGGCGTGGCTCAGTGGTTGAGCGTCAACCTATGAACTAGGAGGTCACGGTTCGATTCCCGGTCAGGGCACATGCCAGTGTGGGGCGTGGAAGAGTCAGCTGATCAACGATTCTCTCTCTTCACTGGTGTTTCTGTTTCTCTCTCTCTCTCCCTCTCCCTTCCTCTCTGAAATCAATAAAAATATTTATTTAAAAAAGTTAAAAAGAAAAAAAACACACACTTTAGGCGCAGAGCGCCTCAATGGAGTAAAGGCAACAAGAAGATTCTGTTCCTGGAGGTACCAGAGAAGATCTTACCAAAAGATTCATTTAGCAAAGTCATGGCACTAAGCATCCACAAATATCCCAAAAGCCACACGCACAAGCACGTTACAGAATCATAGCAGTTATTTGAAAAATAATAATTTGGTGAAGAAATTGTTCCTCCCGTCAAAAAAAACAAAAATGGCTTATCAGCATCTTATTTTTTCTGCTCCTCTGTTTCAGCAATTTTCAAATGATGTGCCACAAGAGTTTTTTAAACATGCAATAACTATGTAATCAGGGCACTGACCCCTTTCCCCTTAGATTGTCAAATTTTTAAAAATGACAACAGCCGACACAACAATAGCCACCTGGTGTGAATTCCCTGTATTGAACCGTAAACATATAGGTCATTAACGGAGCTGCATCTTAATGGTCATGTCGCCTAATAAGGTTGCATCTGATTGGTTAATTGTTGGTACCAGAAATCCTCATATAGAAGTATAGGCACCTGCTTTTTTTAAAAAAAGTCACTTTGGAGTAAAAAGGAAATCAATTACTATCATTTTTCCCTGTAAATCAACAAAATTGTGCCTTTTATTTTTTTGTCAGATCAGCAGAGGGTATAATATATTTTTTGAATATATTATATTTGAGTAAATAGTTTATGTGTGCCATGAGATGAGACAGGTCAAAAACCGTTGCTTTATTTGGAAAAGCTTGATTGCTGTGTACATGCTTCTACTTATTAAAACACTAGAGGCCCGACGCACGAAATTCATGCAAGGGGCTCAGCCCGGCTGCGTCCGGAAGGTCGTCTGGAAGGTCATTCCCATGTTCGGTCTAATTAGCATATTAGCTCTTTATTATATAGGATTTCTCTTTGCCATAAGATGACGTCAAAGAGGGCGATAAATAAAAATAAAAATGCAGCCCTAACTGGTTTGGCTCAGTGGATAGAGCATCGGCCTGCGGACTGAGGGGTCCCAGGTTCGATTCCGGTCAAGGGCATGTACCTTGGTTGCGGGCACATCCCCAGTGGGGCGTGTGCAGGAGGCAGCTGATCGGTGTTTCTAGCTCTCTATCCCTCTACCTTCCTCTCTGTAAAAAGTCAATAAAATATGTATTAAAAATAAATGAATGAAAATGGCTCCTACCGGAGAAATCAGCAGCTAAGAGGTCCACGGCCTTTAAAACCTTCACTTGTAAGATGCCGATGTCCTTCATGTCTCTCAGGGAGTTCTGCAAGCACTGAGGAAAACAAACACACACACATGGGTCACAGATGAAAACAGCTTTCACCGACCACCTCATGCCCCAGAGCCCACGGGAAAAGCTTTCTGGGTGGATCGCGGCCTCTCTCATGCAAACGCTCGGAAACCTCACCCGGTGCACCATATCTGTCAACGGGACACTTAGGCATCGACAGCAACCAGATTACAAGCGACTGAGAGTTAATTAACTCCAGCTCCGAAATGAACACATTACAAACACATACAATCGACTTTTAACGCGGCCCCGTGGTGACAGCACAGGCATCCCGCCGGGAAGATGTGTGTGGAGCGGCATTCATTCTCCTTGTCTCCGTCTCTCACTGTAATGAAACTTTCAAATCACCCAGGAAGGCACCATTATTCTGGCCTCGTTTGTGGGACTTTATGGATGCCAGAGGACTACGCTTGGACCCTCCGTGGATGCTCATTCCCGCGGGAAAGAGGGGAGGGATGGAGTTGCAGAGTGAATTTCCTGGTCCTCGCTTTAGCTCATTCATTCCATGGGCGAAGGAGTATCCAGCATCAGGTTTGCATTCACATTGATGCTAATTTTTCGTTTGCCGAGACTTCCACACAGGGTGGGGCAAAAGTAGGTTTACAGTTGTGAGGATGCGAAACACGGTTTATTCTTGTTATTATAATCCGTCAATTATTCTAGTAGTTTCAATATAAACAACCGTTAACCTATTTTGGCCCACCCGGTATATCTACTGATATACGGCATTAAGTAAATATCTATCCAATATACCTTATAATTCTTAAGCATGTATACGGCCAATATTCAGATGTCTATGTACATTTCATCCTTCAAAACTTGAGTATCAAAGAGACATAAGCAGATAAACTCACTCGAGGGCTTTCAGCACACACTCACTGAACACGGTGCCACTTTCAAACCTTGGGATATGGTATTTGTGCCATCATTACGTAACTAAAAACCCGTGATAAGGGGCTTATGGCAGGATAAAAAAAAATCCTTGTCATTGAAGCATTTCAGGGTAGAATAATAAAAGCTTCAGCCCTAACTGGTTTTGCTCAGTGGCTAGAGCATCGGCCTGCGGATGGTCCCGGGTTCGATTCCAGTCAAGGGCATGTACCTTGGTTGCGGGCACATCCCCAGCAGGAGGCAGCTGATTGATGTTTCTCTCTCATTGATGTTTCTAACTCTCTATCCCTCTTCCTTCCTCTCAGTAAAAAAAATCATTAAAATATATTTTTTTAAAAAGCTTCATAGTATTTAAGATTTGCTTAAACCGGTGGTCGGCAAACTCATTAGTCAACAGAGTGGCAAACCGCGGCTCACGAGATGCAGTTTGCCGACCACTGGCTTAACCTAACATGCACTGTTGCTAAGAACTTTCTAAAGGTTTCTGATCTGCATTTTTAACTTTAAAAATAACCCCCCAAAATTGGGTTTAAGCTTAAATGAAAACCGATTAAGTAAAATACTTTTCAACTTTGAAGACTATCTATTCTGATAACCTAAAAAACAAATCTAGTCCAGCCCAGCCAGTGTGGCTCAGTGGTTGAGTGTCAACCCACAAACCAAGAGGCACTGGTTCAATTCCCAGTCAAGGCACATGCCTGGGGTTGCGGGTTTGATCGCCAGTAGGGGGAGTGCAGGAGGCAGCCAATCAGTGATGTTTCTCATCGATGTTTTTATCTCTCTATACCTCTCCCTTCCTCTCTCTCTCTCTCTAAAATAAATAACCTTTTTTTTTTTTAAATCCAGGCGTCTGAAACTTGTGTCTTGTAATATAGCATTCTTTCCCTCTAACATGCTGGCCAGCCCACTAGCTGAAAAAAAAAGAAATGTAGCCCTAGCCGGTTTGGCTCAGTGGATAGAGCTTCGGCCTGCGGACTGAAGGGTCCAAGGTTTGATTCCAGTCAAGAGCACATGCCTGAGTTTCAGGCTCGATCCCCATTAGGGGGTATGCAGGAGGCAGCTGATCAATGATTCTCTCTCATTAATGATGTTTCTATCTCTCTCTCCCTCTCCCTCCCTCTCCGAAATCAATAAAGAAATATATAAACAAAAAAAAACTTAAAAAAAAAAAAACCTAGAGAAATCATTATGATCTTGTCTAGTGTCACCTTATAAATAGGCGACACACCTCATGAATTTGGTCAAATTTCCAAGTTATCCATGGGAAAATGTGGAGAGAAGTTTTATTTTTCATCACCAATCCTTCCCTTGTTTACCTAAAGCCATCTGAAAAAAATATGAACATTGGATTGTGTCGGAACATCTTTGGAGTACGCCAACCTTGCCTGCAGAATGTGCATTAACGATAAGATGTGTGGCCACAGGCCGAAGATGGAGAATTTTTCAATTAATCAATACCCCTGCCCAGAGGAGGATTGGAGGCACTCAAGTTTATGCCGAGAATAATATTCCCATTAAATAAAGATTCGTCTCTGCTTCACGTTTATGCCACTTTCCTAAAGCGTGTCTTTTGTGGGTGGCAACAAACATATTGATTTACAAAGAAGATGAGATAAAAATGGAATGCAAATAAAGACACCTAAAAAGCAGAGCAGAAAACATTAAGTGAAGAAGACAGAGCCATTTGACTTAAAAGTGCTGAGTGGACTTTTAAGCACATTGCAACTACTTAGACAAAATTCTCAGATGCCATAGTATCCCGGGTGGGACAGCAGGACAGTCCTCCAGGCCTCGGAAGGGCTTGGCTTGATAAGACACAGCACTTTCTCACTTGCATCTAAAAGGTTGTGAAAAAGTATCTGTAACACCATAACCATGAATAGTTGCTTAAAAAAAAATAGCGCCCTGACCGGTTTGGCTCAGTGGATAGAGCGTCAGCCTGCGGACTGAAAGGTCCCAGGTTCGATTCCGGTCAAGGGCATGTACCTTGGTTGCGGGCACATCCCCAGTGGGGGGTGTGCAAGAGGCAGCTGATAGATGTTTCTCTCTCATTGATGTTTCTAACTCTCTATCCCTCTCCCTTCCTCTCTATAAAAAATCAATAAAATATATTTTTAAAAAAATAGCAATTTTGTGAACGTGTATTAAAATTCCCAACCACCTACACAGACCTGCTAAATACTAGTTTGTCTCCTTGAGGGCTTCCATTTCCTCCAAAGACTTCCTAAAAGCCACAAATTCAAAATCTGTTTATTGGCCTGTAGAACAGCATGAGGGTAAATTCCAATCTGCTTGCACCTTCTCACCAACACATTAACCTCTGGGTCTGATGTCTTGTTTTATGAGACGTACCATTCAACTTTGGACAAAGATCTCTTTCTAAGCAGTTTCTCAATTCATGGACTTTGGTGCGACTTAAAAGTGGGGGTGGGTTGCCAGGGCTGGTGTGGCTCAGTGGTTGAGCATCAACCTATGAGCCAGGAGGTCATGGTTCGATTCCCGGTCAAGGGCACATGCCCAGGTTGCGGGCATGATCCGCGGTAGGGGGCGTGCAGGAGGCAGCCGATCCATGATTCTCTCTCACCATGGATGTTTCCATCCCTCTCTCCCATCTTCTCGGAAATCAATAAAAACACTTTTTGAAAAGTGGGGGTGGGGCCGGAGTGGTGTCGCGAGGCAAAGCACTCACATAGCGCTGGGTGATCTGCTTCCTTTCGCTGGGGTCCGCCAAGGGGCACACACACAGATCCGACACGGAGACCCCCGCGCAGGGCGTAAGCGTGATCAGCACCAGGATGGCCCCCAGGCAGCTGTCCAGGGGCAGCTCCAAGCAGTTGGCTTGCTTGAGGGGGAGCGAGGCGATGTCCACTTTACATCTGCAAACGCGGAAACCGGAGAGAGGAGAGTGAGCAACTGACTCAGGGCCACCTCGGGGCCTCCGAAGAACCTAGGTTTCCTTATTACCCGAACCACATTCCGTTGGGCATGCGTTTCTCGGGCAGGGAAGGTGGAGAGGGCTCCTCTGGCTTAGAATACTCACTCCGAGCCCAACACACTCTAAAATGAAGGAGAGAAGCCCGGCCAGTGTGGCTCAGCGGTTGAGCATCGACCCATGAACCAGGAGGTCACTGTTCGATTCCCGGTCAGGGCACGTGTCCGGGTTGCAGGCTCGATCCCGTGTGAGGCGTGCAGGAGGCAGCCGATCCATGATTCTCTCTCATCATTGATGTTTCTCTCTCTCTCTCCCTCTCCCTTCCTCTCTGAAATCAATAAAAATATATTTTTTAAAAACACAGAATTAGGGAGAAAGGACTTTGCAAGTCTTAAGTATTATGGCTCTAAGTGGATCTTCTGCTCCGTGTCTTTTTCCAGCAGAGAGAATAAAGGGTTCAAAAACAATTTAGAAAAGACAAGAGACATGTCAGTGGGGAGGGTTAATGAAAAAACCATTTTCTTCCGGATGAATGCCAACGGCGTGTTTTTATGCACACCCGCGTGTTAAGGTGCTTTCCTAACAGGCGCGTTCCACGGGGCTTCCCCGGGTGGGTTCTTTCTGGACAAATGGAGCATGAAGTGCTGCTGATGGATCCCACTTCAGCAGCGCGGCTCGGGAAGGCCGTCCCATCTGCTATAAATTGCATGTTTTCCGCCTCTTCACCACCAATGTTCTGGGCTGTTGAAAACCTCAAGCACATTGAAATACGGAAGCAAACACCACAAAGGGGGGCTGAGTGCTAAGCGCTTATTTGCTTTAACACTGAAAACTCTGGGTTTGCCTGGACCACACCTGCTTTGTTTATGCTTAGGAGGGTTGCGGGGGGTGGGAGGTGGGGGCGGAGGCAGGAGGGAGGCAAGGAGGGAGGGACGGAGGGAGGGAGCGAGTGACCTGTTAGGACAATCATTCAGAATGTGCTGCACACTGGCTCTTGGGCCAAAGTGAGATCTTAGCAGATCTTAGAATATTTAGTCAATATCATGTCCTGGCCTGGCCAGTGTGTCTCAGTGGTTGAGTGAAGACCCATGAATCAGGAGGTCATGGTTCAATTCCAAGTCAGGGCACATGCCCAGGTTGCAGGCTCGATCCCCAGTAGGGACAGTAGGGGCCGTGCAGGAGGCAGCCAATCAGTGATTCTCTCTCATCAGTGATATTTATCTCTCTCCCTCTCCCTTCCTCTTTGAAATCAATTTTATATATATATACTGAGTGGCCAGATTATTATGATCTCTGAACGCATAATAATCTGGCCACTCAGTGTGTGTGTGTGTGTGTGTGTACATACATACATATATATATATATGTGTGTGTGTGTGTGTGTGTGTATATATATTTATTTATTTATTTATTTATTTATTTATTTGAGGCCCGGTGCATGAATTTGTGCATGGGTGGGGTCCGACCAGCCTGACCATGGGGAGGGGATATGGGCAGTTGGCCGGCCTGCCTGCTGGTCGAACTCCTGGTCGAGGGGACAATTTGCATATTAGCCTTTTATTATATAGGATATACACTGAGTGGCCAGATTAGTATGCGTTCAGAGATCATAATAATCTGGCCACTCAGTGTATATAGAAAAGAATATAGGCCCCTCCCATATTGAAAAGCCCATGGTTTTATTCATCTAAAGAAAACAAGGCTAAATGACTTAATTTTTCCTCAGCAGCAGGCATATATTAAAGCTATGCTCTGCAGCCCACAGCCAGTTAATGTGCTGATATAGCATTGTTTCTGACCTCCTGTGCACGCCTTTCTCCATTAATCCCACCGCATTTTATTGTGTTAATTCCACACATAATTTTACCGTATCAGTCAGCCCAACCTGCTCAAGGGTCCCCTGCCATGATAGCTTTTAACCTCTCACTCATTACCATAATTCTATGTTTTATATTTCAGGCTGGTCAGCTTTTAACTTAAATGCAAGGGGCAGGAAAGAGTGCTGTAGTTTTCGAAGCTGTAAATCTCAGAGGCGAAGGAGGGGGGTGGCGAACAGGAGGAAAACCGGGAGTGTGTCAAGCGTGGCTGTAAAAGCAGGTCGAGGACACGGGTGCCATTTGTCCAGGGAAATATTCCATCCCGGATTCTCCACTGATAAACTGGTGGAATGTCAGAGCCTCTTCCAAGTCACCCGCAGGACTCAGAGGCAGCCCCGGCTCCAGCATCCTCATTCTTAAGTTGCCCAAGCGAAAGTAAGTCTAGAAGATTCCATAACGAGTTCATCTCTACAATCGCCTTGAAATGTAAAATACACGTTAAGAAAAGGATTATTTTGAACAACTGGTACTGGTTTAAAATGGGAGAGTGTACAATCTCTATTATAGCCGTTTTGTTTAAAAGTTGGAGCAGGTTAGCTCAGCTGGTGTTACTCAGTGGTTGAGCGTCGACCTATGAACCAGGAGGTCACGGTTCGATTCCTGGTCAAGGAAATAGGTCAAGGTCAAGGTCAAGGGCACATACCTGGGTTGCAGGTTCCATCCCTGCCCCACGGTTGGAGTGTATGCAAGAGGCAACCAATAGATGTGTCTTTTTCACATTGATGTTTTTTTCTCTCTCCTCCTCCCCCTCCCTTTCACTCTCTCTAAAAATCAATGGGAAAACATATCCTCAGGTGAGGATTTTTGTATAATATATATTTTTATTGATTTCAGAAAAGAGAGACAGGGAGAGAGATAGAAACATCAGTGATGAGAGAGAATCATTGATCGGCTGCCTCCTGCCTGTCCCCTCACTGGGGATCAAGCCCACAACCTGGACATGTGCCCTTGACTGGAATCGAATCTGGGACCCTCCAGTCTGCAGGCTGACACTCTATCCATTGAGCCAAACCAGCTAGGACAAGTAAGGATTTTTATTAAAAAAAAAAGCAACAGAGAGGACTCAGGAAATAGTTATGACTGACTCTCACTGTCAAAGGGACTTGATGCAAAAAGGTATTTCCCAGCATTTGGGAGATCAGATAACTGAGCGTTGGAATTACAACAAAGAAAATAAAATGGAAAAAAATAAGTGAAAAATCTTACCTAATAATAGACAAACATGTAAATTGACCATACCGCCACTACGCCCACAGCCCATCAGGAGTGCGTATGCAAATTAACCTGACAAAGATGGCGGGTTAATTTGCATATGCAGGCGTGGAGCGGCTGGGCTGGGCGGGATGCCTGCTACGAGTGGGGGGGTCAGGAGGGGGGCAGAGGGTGCTATAGGAGCGGTGCTCCGGCCGGGAGCGAGGACATGCAGGCTCCCGGGCGGCCGGGAGCGAATCCAGGGGGAAGGAAGGCCAATTCTTGCACAAATCTTCGTGCAACGGGCCTCTAGTGTAAAATAAAAAACTAAGGAGCGTGTCTGTGGTAGGCATCCGCTAGCATCATCTCTCCGTTAACTCTGTGGGTCACGCTGTATCTCAGGGTACGTCTCACCCCACCTGGAAGTTCACGGCAGCTAATGCTGTGTAACCAGCTCCCAAGAGACACTTCTATGATCTCTTTTACTGCGGGAGAGGAAAGAGGGAAGAGATGCCAAAAAAAAAAAAATAATAATCCTTTAAAATCCATAAAAGGAAAGGACAGAATGGCCCCTAGGACAGGCACACAAACAAGAAACAGCCAAAGTCATAAACAAACACCCGAATGACAACACAGGGAGTGAAAGGGCCATCGGAAACCAGGGTCTGTCTGTAAGACACCTCACACATGGGGAAAAGCATTTCCTGTGATGTGGGAAAGCCGTGACAGCACAATGGCATGGGGCGAGAGGGTATGACTCTTTGTACTGACACAACGGGTCGGCCATGCGTCACGGCAGGGCCATGTTCCCACCACTTCGGAGGACACGTCGGGACACAGAGTGCTCTGCGTCGGCACACTGACGTAACGTGTCCTTGCTCCCGGGCTAGCACAGCGTTTCTGATCCCCCCGTACGTAGATGGGTGTTGGCAGGGCACGGGACTGTCACAGCGGTGCCCAGTGTCAGGGGTAAGGAGAAGTGTCTGAGGGGTCAGTTACCCAAGTAGGTGAAGGAGGGGGAGAAGGGACCAGACTAGGCATCTGACCAACAATATCCGTGAAGTGCCAGACCACACCCCCTGAGAGGGTGGCAGGACCTACTTTCTTCTGTTTTGTTTTGTTTGTTTTTTTTAATATATTTTATTGGTTTTTTACAGAGAGGAAGGGATAGGGATAGAGAGTTAGAAGCATCGATGAGAGAGAAACATCGATCAGCTGTCTCCTGCACACCTCCTACTGGGGATGTGCCCGCAACCAAGGTACATGCCCTTGACCGGAATCGAACCCGGGACCTTTCAGTCCGCAGGCTGACGCTCTATCCACTGAGCCAAACCGGTCAGGGCTACTTTCTTCTGTTTTGATCAACACCAAATGGCACTGCCCAGCCGGCCTGGCTCGGTGTTTGAGCATCGACCTGTGAACCTGGAGGTCACGGTTGGTTTGATTTCCCGGTCGGGGCACATGCCCCAGTTGAGGTCTCAATCCCCAGTAGGGGGCGTGCAGGAGGCAGCCAATCCATGATTCTCTCTCATCACTGATATTTCTATCTCTCTCTCCCTCTCTCTTCTTCTCTGAAATCAATAAAAATGTATTTTAAATAAATAAATAAGTAAAAGGCGTAGGATTGCATAAAACGAACACTGCCTTGTTCAATTCAGAACATACTGTATATAGATGTAATATATAGGACAACTAGAGGCCCAGTGCACGAAATTTGTGCACGGGTAGGGTCCTTAGGCCTGGCTGGCGATCAGGGCTGATCAGGGCCTTCTGGCTGCCGGCCGGGGCCTCCCTTCATCCCGCACCGTTCCCTGGTGGTCAAGGCATGTCATAGCGAGCGATCGGTCTCCCGGTCGAACTCCCATGGGGACAATTTGCATATGAGGCTTTTATATACAGAGATAGGACAAAGGATGGGAAAGAAATGGAGCTAGATGGACGTTTCTCATCTCTCTCTCTCCCTTCTTCTCTGAAATCAATAAAAAAAAATGTTTAATAAATACTGAATGCCATCGACCAATAAGCAAATAAAAACTGCTCCCAGGGGAGGTGCCAGCTTACTTCTGGCTCCCTGGGGTGGGCAGGGGAGGTCTGACTCCACGCCCAACAGACAAAGACCAGCCTCGTGCAGAAAGCGCCACGCACGCTCCCACCACCGAGAAAGCAGAGCGGACTCACGTGCCCAGTCGCTCCTCGTGCTTTTTGCCGTCCTTTCCCCAGACCTCGATGTCCAAGATGCCCATCCTGTCAGAGAAGTAGTGAAAGTCAAACTCCTCCCGCCACTGCGGATGTGCACTCTTACACAGTGTCTAGAAAACATGCGGTTACAACGTTTATTGTCTTCAGACTGCCATGCGGCGTGACAGCAGCTACACATTTCAATTCATTGTTCTAAACAAGCTCAGAGTGACGTGTCTGTCTGTCCCTTTCGGAGTTAAACGTTTCCCCTTTGGGGAAGGAAAGCAACTTGGAGGTTTCGGGGAATTGGCAAAAACATCACCACTCTTTTAGCCGACCCCCAGATTCAATAGTGGATCCCACCAAGTTAGAAAGAATAGTTACCCCACAAGAAACCATAACTTTTATATATATACTAGAGGCCCGGTGCATGGATTCGTGCACCGGTGGGTCCCTCGGCCTGGCCTATGGGAAATGGGCCAAAACCAGCTCTCTGACATCCCCGTGAGGGGTCCCGGATTGAGAGAGGGCGGTTCTTGGGTGACGCACCGTGGAATCGGGCTCCCTCCTCTCTGGTTCCTGGTGCGTCACCAGGGAACCATAGCTACCAAGTCACCACAGCTCAGCAGCTCCTGCACTGAGTGTCTGCCCTCTGGTGGTCATTGTGCGTCATAGCTACCGGTCAGAGCGCCTGCCCTCTGGTGGTCACTGCGCGTCATAGCTATCGGTCGGATGGTCGCTTAGGCCTTTATATATATAGATATATACATATATAGGACATATCTCAATGGATGTTTTACACTGTCCAGTCTTACAGAAAATATATTCACTGCTTCATGAAATCATTTTGTTGGCACATCCATTCAGCACTGGCTTAAGAAGTACATAAATGAACAGTCGGGGGTCCTAATTAATATCTGTCAGCTGCATTTCGCAAAAAACCCATGAATTCAGTACATCGCTGCCTGTTTTTTTAAATCCCAGTTTGCCGATTCCAGTCCCTAGAGGGAGAGAGGAAGGCTAGCAAACCCCACTGCCGCCACATTTGAAAAGGAACAAGGCTGGTTTGAACCCTCCAACAGCGTTTCTGTGTTTCCCGAGAGGGACTCGAAACGCCTGAGTGTTTGAATCACGGGCAGGCTTTGTCTTTGTTTCATTTACATCAAGATTCAATTTGTGGCTAAAAAGTGGGCGGGAATGCTGGCCCCTGAGTACCAGCCTCAACTAAGGGCACAGCATCCACTATTAAATCTTAGTGCCAGCTATTACCACATGGGCAAACAGGGACCAGCCAGCCCTGGCCTGCAGCCAGCATCACGTAACATCATTTGAGCTGTTGGTCACATTGGCCTGAATAGGCCAGGTCACAGAACTTAGCAACCACGAAGGAAAAAACAAAGTATTAGACCACAAATTAAATGCAATATCCCCCAGGAGGGGATCCCAGAGCAGATATTGGACTAATTCTCCGCTTCACCTTAGTTCCAAAGAGCTAAGTGTGCCCTGTGATGAATAATTTTCCTATAAATCCTTCGCCCCGCCCCGGCTGGCTAAAGAAATCTCAGCCAGAGATGTGGTTACCCTGAATACAGTCTCTGGGAGGTACGGCCTCAGACTAGCTGGCGAGTATCACCTGCATATTTCTGCCGTAACTCGCCCTCGATTTTTCACATTTTTTTATAAACTGATTCGTCAACATGAGCTTCGAATCTCTAGTCCGTGTCCTGGTGGAAATGACGCTTCGTGTTTGATTCTGCGCTGACATTTGTTCAGCAGAGACAAACTCTTGGCTCCCTACGACATCTGCCAACTTGTCTGTGTCTCTTATGCCTTCCACGCGGGGAAGGCCAATCTGCAAATATCCTGTTTTTGAAAACCTTCCCCTGATTTTTTTTTTTATTATTATTATGTGGCTTTTGGCAACGGGCTTAACTTTCAAGTACCCCGGTTCCCTCCATCCATAAAACATAGAACAGATTCCTGTCTGACAGCTATGTAAAACTAATTCATTACCATGGTTTGGAGACCACGGTTTTTGAAATAGAAACCACACCAAATTAGTAAGATTAAAAATTAAATGGAATTCGGATCAACAGAATCAGATGACTGGTTTGGAAAGGCAGCTAAAAATGCCAGTATTTTTGTTCATAACAAATCACTTTTAATACATTAGATAGTTTGGTGTGTGGGTTTTTTTTTTGTTTTTTTTTTTTTTTAATCATAGCCAAAAAAAAAAAAACAAAACAAAACCCAGCAGCACTTGAAGTCTATTTTTGGTGTAAATACTAACAAGAAAGAAAAAGAAAGTTGTATATAATTTTGAAAATACTTTTAGTTATTGCAAATACTGTAACCCAAGTACAATATACATTACTCTCTTATTTTTGTTACAGTTTGAAAGCGTTTAGTTATCCTTGATCCGCATTCTACGAAACACAGTTTTTGCTTATTTTCAAAACAAAATAAATCATGCATTCAAAACTATTATTTAATGAGCTTTCTCCAGCTCTTGTGACTGGATAGAACTAAACTTAACTCAGCAAATACTCCTCCTGATTGACTGCATCTATACCATTATTCTGCTTTCTGGAATAATCGGAACACAGTGAAGAGGGTTAAAAAGAAATGACTTCTATTCTTGTAGACATTCTTTTCAAAAGAAACAAAATATATATATTTTTTTAAGATGCTGTTCTCCTTAAAGAACTGACAAACTCACCTTGCTTCTGTATCTCTGATCCCCCAGCTTTAACAGGACGAACATCTCTGCCATATTTCCCACCGACACGTTCTTTCCTTCCAGCAACGCGATGCTTATGATCCCGTTCCAGAGCTGGTTCTTTTTCAGGGCCTCTGAGAGCCGCAGGTTGCGCATCAGCGAGGACTAGAGCAAAAAGTAAAGATGAGAGATCAGCGCGCTGATAATTCCTGAGTGCGACGCCGGCGATCACAGGCATTCTCGCTTTCAATATTCGATGACACGGAGCACGCCCTGCCTGGATGGAGTAAGGGCTGTTACTCTTCACTGGTTGTGCAAACCTGCAGTCACAGCTGTGCGATTTCTTTCTCGGGCACTGGGCTCGCAGCGATAGAGGGAGAGATGCATGCGAGCGGCACTGGCATTTGGCACTGGCCTGTCCTCCCACCCAGCTCTTGGGTAGGCATCCTTCAACTGGGCCTTTGGCTATTTTAATAATAGGAAGGGAAGAAAGGCATTCTGGGAAACAGAGGTATAAGAACAAGGCATTGCTTTGTAGGGAAATGAAATATCTATGGGCATTCAGAAATAGTGGTGTGTGTTTTTTTTAAAATATATATATTTCAGAGAACAAGGGAGAGGGGGGGAGAGAGAGAGAGAGACATCAACGATGAGAGAGAATCATTGATCAGCTGCCTCCTGAACGCCCACTACTGGGGATCGAGCGTGAAACCCGGGCATGTGCCATGACAGGGAATAGAATCATGACCTCCTGGTTCACAGGTTGTCAATCAACCACTGAGCCACACCCGTGGTTTTGAATTTATCCTTCACACTTGAATCTGTCCCCACTCCCCTTTATTCCCTGGGCAACTACTAAAAAGTTCATCCCTTGTGAGATTCATAACTCCAGACAGAGCCTGGGATTGGCCAGCCAGATGAGCTTTACAGATGGGGGTGCGGTGGGGGGGGGGAGGAAATCATGTATAAAGGACTTAGCACAGTGCCTGGAACCAGGACAGGTCAGTTCAGTAACTATTAGCTTATTTTGTTCCTTGTCTAAAGGATATTCCTCATGCCCACTCATACATGCCTTCAACCAAATATAGGAAAAGGCAAACATCCCCTACTAGTAAGTTATCAAGAGGACAAGCACACTTTAATCTCCATTATGTGCGTTTCCAAACACATACAAAGGTAGAACAGTATATGAGATCTCCACGGATTTATTCACCCGAGTCTACAATTTGCCAATCTTATTCCATCCATCCCTTCACTACTCGCTTCTGGCTGAAATATTGGAAAGCAAATTCCACATTTGGTTTTTGTTTGTTTTTTTTTTTAAATATATTTTCATTGATTTCAGAGAGGAAGGGAGAGGGAGAGAGAGACATAGAAACATCAATGATGAGAGAGAATCATGGATCGGCTGCCTCCTGCATGCCCCACACTGGGGATCGAGCCCACAACCCGGGCATGTGCCCTTGACTGGACTCGATCCTGAGACCCTTCAGTCCACAGGCCGACGCTCTATCCACTGAGCCAAACCAGCTAGGGCCCACGTTTGTTTTTCTAGACTCACGATGCTCAACAAAAGTAGCCATAATTCCCTTAATATCGTTAAGTACCCGGGGCATCTTTACATTTCGCTGACGGTCTCAACAATGTCTTTTTTATGGTTAGTTGGTTTGGGTGCGGATGCCAAGGGGACCCACACACTGCATTTAGTTGGTGGAGTTCATTTATGCTCTCTGTTCAATAAATGAAGTGGTGCAGGCATACCCGGCTTTCTCTGAAGGAGAAATAAATGGACTGAGGAATGTAAATGGTGCCAAGTATCATAGCAAAGCAATGAATTTCTAACGCTATATATTCATCCTGTCATCGGCTCAATATATCTTCCAGGTCGTTTAGACACCAATTTGCTGGGACACCAGTTCGTCACAATTTATCACAACAAATGGTACGTCCGGGCCGTATTAATTACAGACAAGCTTACCTCATCCGGCACATGGCACTCTGCCGCCACGAAGAAATGATGCAACCAGGCCACACCAAGCATTTGGTTGACCATTTTATAACCACCTTAAGCACTAAGGGAATCTATTCTCCCAAACTTCACATCTGTATCGCTGTTCTCATAAAATGCACACACATGCATACACACACACACACACACACACACACGGCTTTTGGAGGTGCTGAGACAGAGAAGGGAGGGCAGACAAGAAAACAATTAATTTTAAGGAGAAGAAAAATCCCTTTCCGCTGGAGAACATGATCTCTGAATGCATAATAATCTGGCCACTCAGTGTATATCCTATATAATAAAAGGCTAATATGCAAATTGTCCCCTAGACCAGGAGTTCGACCAGCAGGCAGGCTGGCCAACTGCCCATGTCCCCTCCCCCTGCACGAATTCATGCACTGGTGAATTCAGTATACACACACACACACACACACACACACACACACACACACACTGAGTGGCCAGATTATGATGCGTTCAGAGATCATCATAATCTGGCCACTCAGTGTAAACCTTCTTTTGTAACTTCTATTTGCCTTTGGGTTGTGGATTGAATATACTCCAGGATGAAAGTTGATAAAATAGTTAAAAGCTAAGCAATTTTCTACGTTTTATTTAAAAAAAAATGTTTTTATTGATATCAGAGAGGAATGGAGAGAGTGAGATAGAAACATCAATGATGAGAGAGAATCATTGATTGGCTGCCTCCTGCACGCCCCCTACTGGAGATCGGGCCTGCAATCCGGGCATGTGCCCTGGACCTGGAATCGAACCCAGGACCCTTCAGTCCACAGGCCGATGCTCTATCCACTGGGCCACACAGGCTAGGGCCGCGATTTTCTCCTTGTTAAGAACAATAAACACCATCACAATTTGCAGACAGACAGACACGTATGTAAACATCTAAGTATGTGTGTTTATACGTCTATAGGCGTTACGTACAGATGTAGCTACACTGAATACATGGTAGAGCTTAGAAAGCACACGGACTGAAAGCTTCTCCCTTTACAAAGAAAATGCGATTTTGATTCATCTATCCCGCAGCCATTTCCTGTTTTGTGTGTGTTTTTCTTCTCAAACTTTGACTTGCCAACCAACACGCTAATTGCATGACCTGTTCCGTGGCCGTGCTTCAAAGCCCCGACAGATATATTCCTCCCTAAACACTGAAACTATTTCAAAATCCTTTTTATAAAGAAGGGAGTCATGTCCACGGGAGATCAAAGGGCAGCCTACAGTCTGGCAAGCGCCGAAGAAAAATGGCCGTGTTTCCATGAAATATGCCCTCCGAATAATTCTGGGGCTTGGTATGTCCTCATTTCAAATGCGATGTTTATCTTGGAAGCGCTTCTATCTAACTTGTCCATAAAGCAGCCCCACTTAGCTCGATGAGCTCTGTGAAAAGGGGATCCAGAGCCGGTCATCCAGGGGGCCTGGAGAGAGGTTCCATATGGCGGGACAGCCCGGGAGGGCACGGAGCAGGCCTCCAGCAGGCGCGGCTTGGCTGCGGCTCCCGGCCCGGCCGCGGACACCGGCTGCATTGCGGCGGAACATCTGGATTATTGCTCGCCACGTCCCCGGGAAGTATCCGCTTTCCATCAAAGCCTTTATCTATCTCGGTCGGACTTTGAACGTTTTGGTCTGTAACACAGTCACGTTGGATGTGACGGACTCGCTCTGTGCTGGCCAAGATTTTTTTTTTCTCTTCCCCTCTGACTACAGGCAGGCTAGGGAGAGAGCCACATGCACTGCACAGCTCGGAGACAGGAGCACAAAACCTTGCCCTAGCCAGTGTGGCTCAGTGGATAGAGCGTCGGCCTGCCGAAGGGTCCCGGGTTCGAGTCCGGTCAAGGGCATGTACCTTGGGTGCAGGCTCCTCCTCAGCCCAGGCCCTCATCCATGAGGCTCGTGCAGGAGGCAGCCAATCGATGTGTTTCTCGCACATCGATGTTTCTCTCTGTCTCTCCCTCTCTCTGTCTCTCCCTCTCTCTTCCACTCTCTAAACATCAATGGAAAAACACCATCGGGTGAGGATTTAAAAACATTTAAATCCTTTATTCTGCGTATTTCACCCTCAATACCCTTGCCCACTCTAAGGTTATCTATAATAATAAAAGTGTAGCCCTGCCAAAACCGGTTTGGCTCAGTGGATAGAGCGTCGGCCTGCGGACTGAGGGGTCCCGGGTTCGATTCCGGTCAAGGGCATGTACCTTGGTTGCGGGCACATCCCCAGTCGGGGGCGTGCAGGAGGCAGCTGATCGATGTTTCTCTCTCATCGATGTTTCTGACTCTCTATCCCTCTCCCTTTCTCTCTGTAGAAAATTAATAAAATATATTTAAAAAATAATCATAATAATTAAAGTGTAATATGCTAATGAGACCGGCCTTCCTTCCGGATGAAGCCAGAGCTGTGAGGGCCGAGCCCCTTGCACAAATTTCTAAGTCAAGTTTCATCTGCTCACAACGCATTCTGGGGTATGTGCACGGGCTTTTTAAAAAGTTTCTTAATTAACTGAACATTCCTCTTCCACCCTGGAGAGCTGCGATGAAGCTTAGGGCAGTCCGGCCACCCCGTGGGAGTCCGGCTGGCAGACGTCTTTGTGGTCTCCACACACTCTCTCCTGCTCCCCACAATAAATCGGGCTCCATCTTCCTCCCTCCGCACTCACTCTGTTAGCTCAATGGCTCCGGTTTTCACGGCGGTGCCCGAGCCGGTGAGTGAAATTTGTCATCTTAATGCAGCCTGGAATGTGAAGGCAGAAAAGGAAATGACCCATCAAAGGAGCGGCCCGCTCCACCTGCGCTGAAACAAACACCCCGAGATAGAGCCAAGTTTCTGGGTCCTGACCCTCATTTCTCAGCAGACATAATGGGTAAAATATGGGACATCGGGGTTTTGTTATGTTTCTCCTTCCTCCCCAAGGATCGGAACCTTTCCCTATTTCTATGTTGATTCATTCATAGGCTCTCTCTCCCTCAGCCCCCGCCCCGGCCGGCTGCCCCCCGAAACCCACAGCATTCTCCCAGTGACTTCCCTCGGAAACACACACGTTATGACCAGTGAAAACAAGGTGTGATGTTTAACTTCGACATAAACTGACTTTCATTAAGAAACCAGACAGCTTGGCCCTAGCCGGTTTGGCTCAGTGGACAGAGCGTCGGGCTGCGGACTGAAGGGTCCCGGGTTTGATTCACGTCAAAGGCACGTGCCCGGGTTGCGGGCTCGATCCTCAGTAGGGGGCGCACAGGAACCAGCCAATCAATGATTCTCATCATTGATATTTCTCTCTCTCTCTCTGTCTCTCCCTTCCTCTCTGAAATCAATGAAAATATAATTTTTTTAAAAAAAACACACGAATAACTGGTTCTTACCTGGAATGGATTGCTAGCAAAAGGACCGTGCCCAACTTACCCCAAATTAAAATGAGGTACCAGAGTGGGTTACAGCTTGACCAATATCAAAGTAATCCTTTGGGTGTAATAAAATACCAAAAAATTTTTTTAAAAGATAAAAATTAAAGAGGGGCAGTGAGAAAAAAGTTTCACAAGATTTTGCTGGTAGGTGCCCAGTACGCTGTGGGCACGTTTTATATCATCTCAGTCCTGGGAATATAAAAATGTGCTCCAATCTCGCCCATGCATCTTATGTTGACGCGCATTATTTGGTCCACATCACTGTAAGAAAGCACTGAGCAGCCAATGAAAACAAATGCGTGGAAAGGTGGACTTCGTAAGTAAAACGATAGGAAAGCAAGGTTGCGGCTATGTCGGCACTATTTAGAAACGCTAAGAACCTTGGGTGTATAAAAGATTTCCCTGAAATATTCCTGTCGAGCGTTTTCAGCACGTAAAACTACTACTCATTGTCAACAGCTTTTATAGCGTGACGTGAGACGATCCATACATCCAAGCAGAACACCTCCTACCCACAGTCCCTTATATCATCTGAAGCAGATCCTATAGGCATAAATCCCCCTAGAGCTACACACAGATCTGCGTAAGAATATAAAGAAAGCCTTTTAAATTCCCCACATGGATGTGGACAGGAGATGAGATTTATATCTGTAGATGAAAACTCTAACACAGTCCCAAGGGTATGAGTAATCTATATGTACAAAAAATATTAGCTCTAAAAGTTTTATATTCAGTTGACTATGTTTTTTTTAAGTATGAGGGAATATCATCGCCCAATTGTCACGCTCAAAAATAAAAATTAGCCTGGCCAGTGTTGCTCAGTGGATAGAGCATTGGCCAGCAGACTGAAGGGTCCCAGGTTCGATACCGGTCAAGGGCATATGCCCGGGGTTGCGGACTCAATCCCCAGTAGGGGACATGCAGGAGGCAGCGGATTAATGATTCTCTCTCCTCAGTGATGTTTCTATCATAAAAATTGAGAGTCGATCTATGAACCAGGAGGTCACGGTTCAATTCCCAGTCGGGGCACATGCCCAGCTTGTGGGCTCGATCCCCAGTGTGGGGCGTGCAGGAGGCAGGCAATCAATGATTCTCTCGTCATTGATATTTTCATCTCTCTCTTCCTCTCCCTTCCTCTCTGAAATCAATAAAAATATACTTTAAAAATTCAGTTAAGAGAAGTTTTTAAAAGTGGATAATGTCTACAGATACACAATGACTCTCAGGGCTTGGAACCAGGAAGATGCCTCTCAATGCATTTAAAACATAAAGAAGAAGAAAATGAAGGCTATGTGATAACTTAAGATTTTCTTTTTTTGCCCTGATCTCAGGCGAGTTCAGAAGGCAATCAATTTGCCCGACTAGTATTTCTCCATTCACAATTGTCATCCTACCGGCCGTCACTTCCATGTTCCAGATTTCTACGTCTCTTCTTCACTTAAAATGTTTCAGTGCTGGCCCTGGCCGGTAGCTCAGTTGGTTAGAGCATTGTCCCGATGTAGCAAGGTCGTGGGTCTGATCTCAGGTCAGGGCACATAGAAGAATCACCCAATGAATCCTATATAATAAAAGCCTAATATGCTAAGTGTCCGGTCATCCAGTTGGCCGTTCAACCAATCGAAGTGTAATATGCTAATGATATGCTAAGGCCGCTCAACCGCTCGCTATGACGTGCACTGACCACCAGGGGGCAGATGCTCTGACCGGTAAGTTAGCTTGCTGCTGGGGTCCAGTGGATTGGGACTGAGCGAGACAGGCTGGATACGCCCTGGAGCCCTCCCGCGGTCCCTCCCCGGCCCCAAGCATGCACCAGTGGGGTCCCTTGGCCTAGCCTGCGCCCTCTCTCAATCCAGAATCTCTCGGGGGATGTCGGAGAGCTGGTTTCGGACCAATCCCGCAGGCCAGGTCGAGGGACCCCACTGGTGCACAAATTCATGCACTGGGCCTCTAGCGTACACATAAGTAGAACAACAAATCCATTTTTCTCTCTCTCTTTCTCTCTCTCTATATCCCTCCCTCTCTATAAAAAAATCAGTCAATAAACATTTAAAAATATATATTTCAGTGCTGTTCTATCCAGGGCGGGGACTTGATTGAAGCCCTGGGGTTACAACATTTAAGGAATCGCTCACTCTTGGGCTTCGGCAAGGTCAGGGCTGGCACCTATGCCCCAGTGCCTCCTTCTGTTCCCCACCCTGGGCACCTCTGTGCCCTACCCCCACCCCAGCGCTACCTATGATGTAGCAGCGTAACCACTCCTTACACCCGCCCTCCTTACGCTTCTGGCTTCCTCCCCTACTCCGCCCAGCATCCCACTTGCACCTGAGCCAGTGGCTCTCCACCTCGAGCACACTTCGGACGCACCTGGGAGGGTTGCTAAGAGATTGCTGGCTCTCGGCCCTGGAGTCTCGAACTCTACAAGTCTGGGGCGGGGGCCAAGCCCTTAGCAAAGCAACAACCCGCTAAGCACGCTGCCTGCCAAGGGCACAACCCCGCAGCGAGCGCGTGTCTCTGCCAAGTGCTCAGAAGCCAAACGGACCCTGTCGACCCGTATGACTGAGTCAAAGGCAAAGCAGAGCCACAATGATCTGCCAGGATTTCCCAGGTCTCACTCATTTAGCCACAGAGTCAGCGAACCCTCAGAGTCGGCGAACCCACAGAGTCGGCGAACCCTCAGAGTCGGCGAACCCTCAGAGTCGGCGAACCCTCAGAGTCACACAGCCCGGGGGCAGGAGCCTACCAGAGGGGTCAGAACCGACAGGAGGCACGCATCACCCCATCGCAGGAGAGCACGACCTACAAATATTCCCAGACCACCCCCAGCCCTGCCCCCCACCAGCACCCTGTCACGGGGCAGCTGCTGTGCGATGAGTCTGAGGTCGGCAGACTGGATAAAGCTAAAGTGGAAAAATGAGCAAGAAAGAAGGTTCCGGTCCATGAACAGGACAGCTCTCGGGGTTCAAGACCAACCTAAGCCGCCCGGCCGGTGTGGCTCAGGGGTTGAGCATCAACTTAGGAACCAGGAGGTCACGGTTCAGTTCCCGGTCAGGGCACATGCCCGGGTTGTGGGCTCCATCCCCAGTGTGGGGCATGCAGGAGGCAGCCAATTGGTGATTCTCATCATTGATCTCATCTGTCTCCCCCTTCCTCTCTGAAATCCATAAAAACATATTAAAAAAAGAAAGAACAACCTTACGCCCAGTAGTTCTACCAACTCCTCCTTTTGAGGGGCTGCTGGAAATGGGAAGGGGGGAAGAAGGCTGGAGGGCATGACCTAAATTCATGGAGAACCCTCAGCGTCTGACGATTCTCACAAAATAATCCCACTAAAAGTGTGTGTGTGTGGGGGGGGGGGAGCGTGGGGGAAAGGCTAAGCTTGGCCGGCGTGGCTCAGTGGTTGAGTGTCGACCTATGAACCAGGAGGTCACGGTTGGATTCCCGGTCAGGGCACATGCCCGGGTCGCAGGCTCGATCCCCCAGTGTGGGGCATGTAGGAGGCAGCCAATCGATAATTCTCTCTCATCACTGGTGTTTCTATTTCTCTCTCCCTCTCCCTTCCTCTCTGAAATCAATTTTTTTTAAAAAAAAGAAAAAAGCCAAAAGCTAGGGCTTAGCCCCTCTCATTTGTACTGGGATCCAACAGGACAAGAAAACCATCTCTGGTATTGAAAACGGAGGGGTCCCAATGCCGAGCATCTGTTTTCACAGCTGAACGGGTTGCCGAGAAGCCAAACAGAAATCAGGTCATCGCAGGGAAGCAACAGCAGGACACGTCTACGACTCCGAGGCTGGGCAGGGGAGGGTGGCCTTCTCCTGTGAAGGTCTGGACAGTCAGCATTTACGCTTGTCGGCCACTAGGTGTCCGTCCCAAAGACTCCACACCTGCCACCGTCAGCCCCAGACAGTTCAATACACTGAGTGGCCAGATTATGATGATCTCTGAACGCATAATAATCTGGCCACTGTGTGTGTGTGTGTATGTGTGTGTGTGTGTATGTGTGTGTGTGTATTTTAGAGGCCCAGTGCATGAATCCGTGCATGGGTGGGGTCTGGCCAGCCTGGCCAGGGGGAGGGGACATGGGCGGTTGGTCGGCCTGCCTGCTGGTCGAACTCCTGGTCGAGGGGACAATTTGCCTATTAGCCTTTTATTATATAGGATATACACTGAGTGGCCATATTATTATTCTTTTTATTTCTTTACTGATTAAGGTATTACATATGTGTCCTTATTCCCCCATTACCCCCCATCTCCCATTCATGCCCCCACCTTATATGCATGCATATAAGTCCTTTGGTTGATCTCTCCCCTTACCCCCACTGTCCCCTACCTTCCCTTTGAGGTTTGACAGTCTGATCGATGCTTTCCCTGTTTCTGGATCTGTTTTTGATCATTAAAATAGGCTGTTCATTATTTCCCATAGATGAGTGAGATCATGTGATATTTATCTTTCTCTGCCTGGCTTATTTCACTTAGCATAATGCTCTCCATCTCCATCCATGTTGTGGTACATCTACACCAGGGGTCCTCAAACTTTTTAAACAGGGAGCCAGTTCACTGTCCCTCAGACCGCTGGAGGGCCGGACTATAGTTTAAAAAAAAAACTATGAACAAATTCCTATGCGCACTGCAGGCCCAGGACGCGTCGACTGCTAAGCAGGACAGGCAGCGGCACCCGGCGGGCCGGATCAATGTCCTCGGCGGGCCGCATGTGGCCCGCGGGCCGTAGTTTGAGGACGCCTGATCTACACAATGGAATACTACGCTGCGGTAAAAAAGAAGGAGTTCTTACCATTTGCAACAACGTGGATGGAGTGGCCAGATTATTATGCATTCAGAGATCATAATAATCTGGCCACTAAGTGTATATGTTTTTTTATTGATTTCAAAGAGGAGGGAGAGGGAGAGAGAGACAGAAACATCGATGATGAGAGGGAATCATTGATCGCCTGTCTCCTGCACGCCCCCTACTGGAGATCAAGCCCGCAGATCGGGCATGTGTCCTTGACCAGAATCGAACCGTGACCTCCCGGTTCATAGGTCGACATTCAACCACTGAGCCACACCGGCCGGGCGCACGAGATGGTTTATACATGGATTCCTGCAGCTGTGGTCCAGTACAACCGTTACTGGGGAAAACAGACACAGGGCTGGGTTTAGCCCGCACGCTGACATTCTAAGCCCCTGGGACCACAGAGACTGAAAAAAAAAAAGTCAATACCAGGTTCAGGGTCACCGGGTAGAAGCTGAAAAGCAGCTGTCTGGCTAATGGGAGATGCAGAACGCAGACACACCCGCCCTCCGCCCTCCCCCGTCCTCTCGGATCCTGCGATGCCTCGCACTGCACACAGCCAGCTGGAGGCCAGCTGACAGAGGACCTTGAAACTGACCTTGTGGAGATCAGCCTCTGAAATAACAGGGGAACAGAGATAAAAGGACGTGAAGTCAAACAGGCCACACGTTGGCACCGCTAGTCAACTAATTTCACAGAGAAAAAAAAAAAAGTTACACCAGGACGGGACATGGCTCTGACACCTTGGGATCGCTGACATATGACTGCATAAGAGGGTGGGGCACAGGCAGGGATAGGGAAGAATATACACTTACCTCGGTGTGAGTTAACCGACAGGAAATACGTAACTAAAGGGTGCTGTGCTCAGCCATCGCACCTATACAGACTCAAGTGGCTCTGATAACAGCAGGCAGGTGTGTGTGCGTGTGCGTGCGTGCATGTGTGTGCGTGTGTGTGCGCGCACGCATGCGCAGATTTCTGAATTCACTCAGTCATTCATCAATTCCATTATTGCATTTTCCCCATTAGACTCCTTGCTATAAAAGAAGTGACGGCTGTTAATTTTTTAATCTCTGTAACTGTTGCATACCTTTCAAAGAGAGAAGTAAGGTTTAGAAATAGATGGATTCAACGCGAAGGTTATATGCAGTAAATATTCAAAAGGAGCTGGCACCTGGTTCGGGCCCTCTTGCATCAAATTCTCGATGCTCATCTTAACATGCGCCTCACAAGATACACGAAGGCCTTGGGGATCACCTTACCCCATATTTGAAGACAATCTCTGTATTTAGTATATTGAAATCAAGGTCAGTGTGGGCAGGAAACACTTTAGAAAAGACTCTAAAAAGACTGCTACTCTGGAGGATGCAAACTTATAAATGTATGGATTTAAGAAGCAATTACATTAAAAAAAAAAAGTTATCCTAAGAATATGATGGAAGTGAAAAAGTCCATGACATTTTCTAGGTTAACACATTACTTAGAATTAGCACCTGTTTAGATACTCATCGCTAAGTATTAATCTTCTTTATGTCACATTCCTACTCCCTAATTTTTAAATAGATTCTGGAAATCTTCCAAAATAAGCTTATACAGGGGTGGGCAAAAATAGGTTTACAGTTGTAATACAAATAAAGAATACAATAATGAATAAGTAATAATACAAGGGTAAATCTGTGTTTCGTACACTCACAACTTGAACCCTACTTTCGCCAACCCCTGTAGTTTAAAAATTCAAAGAAAGGTTCATCAGGGTACCGTTTTGTTCTTTTTAATCCTCACCTCAGGATATTTTCCCACTGATTTTTAGAAAGAGTGGAAGGGAGGGGAGAGACAAAAGAGAGAGAAACATCGATGGGTTGCCTCGTGCACCGGCTGGGGATCGAGCCTGCAACTGAGGCACCTGCCCTTGAGTGGAACTGAACCTGGGACCCTTCAGTCTGCAGGCCGATGCTCTATCCACTGAGCCACACCGGCCAGGGCTAATCAGGGTATTTCAACAACTCTTACAGAGGAATAACCACAGCATCTGTAGATTTTCCCCAGGGACTCCTTTTCAGGAGCCAAATCAGAAGCCCGTCGCATCTGCCTCTCCAAACTGCCCACGCTAAGTCGCAAAGAATCAACCGACCCGTTGATTCTGTACCAACCGCATCTCTTCGCCAAATCCTGTATCAGTTGCATCTCTCGACTAAAGATCATAAGCAGCTTGCAATGAGCTCTGTGCCTCTGAGGTTTTATGAAACACAGCCACACGCTTTGGACATTTACGATGTCCCTGAGCCCCGTGCACTGAAGTCCAAATTCTAGAAACTACCATGGAAGGGAGGGGAAAAAAAACCCACAAAAAACAGACAACAGCTCTGTGGGAAGACACAACTCTGGAGCGGAGAAATAAATACTGCTCTCCCGGCCCCTCTGTTCCTCCCATATTTTTGATATCTTTATCCGGGCCGTCAACATTTTTTCTCTCCCCCTTCCTTCCTGGGGCCATTCTTCCATCACCTCGCCCGTCCTCCCCAGCTACAATATTCCCCAAGCTCACAATTTTCCTTCCCAGCCTTTATGTTCTCCCACAAACCGCCGGTGCTCTACCGCAGGCTGGGGCTCCCTCACTAAAGATGGTTATTGATGTCCGGGCCCGGGGTTTTAGTGCAGCAGCAGAATCAATAAACTGAGAAAATACTGCTTTGTCAGGCTTCACCCAAGGCATGCCGGGAAACTTTACTGCCTCCGATGGTTACAGAAACCCTTCGTGTGGGAGCGTGAGGGCCCGGCTCCCTTCTGTGGCCAGAAATGAAGTTCTTCTACCCTCTAGTGACTATAAAGGGATAAGACAGAGGCGTGCAGGGATTTCTGAGATGCTTTCACGTGATTGATGGGCTCCTCATTTAGACAAGAGAGCCGGAGTCTTGGACACCAAGCGAACTGGCAGGAAACCCAAACACCTTGTCGTAGTTATTTTTTTAAAGGGTTCGACATGCAACGGATATATGCTTTATTTAGGAAGCGTCGGGACTTGGGATGCCTTGGAATTTTACTTTATTTTATTGATTTTTAAAAATATATTTATATTGATTTCAGAGAGAAAGGGGGAGAGAGAGAGAGAGAGAGAGAGAGAGACATCAAGGAGGAGAGAGAATCGTGGATCGGCTGCCTCCTGCACGCCCCCTACTGGGGAGTGAGCCCCGCAAGCGAGGCATGTGCCCTTGACCTGAATCGAACCCGGGACCCTTCCGTCTGCAGGCCGATGCTCTACCCACCGAGCCAAACCTGCTAGGGCTCTTTTGAATTTTAAAAGGCAGCGTTTCTAAAGTTTGCCTGTCTTCCTAAATGACTAGTCAAGTTACATATCTCTCAATCTCTCTCTTTTCTTTCTCTCTTTCACATTCTCTCTCTCTCTCTCTCTCTCTCTCTCTCTCTCTCTCTTATAAATTCACAAAGTCTTTGTCTCGCTCTCCTTACTTTACAGAGAAGGAAGCAGCTGAAACACAGTGAGGTCAGAAATCAGAGCTGGCCTATGTATTTGTGCAGATGTTTGTGTAAATCAATGCATGTAAGTAATTGACACAGCCTCCCCCCCCACCACCCCCGACCCCGTCCCATGCACACATAAACCACCGCCATCCCTATGTTGGGTGTTTCTCTTTAACAAAGCAGCCCAGCTGCTTAATGAGGTTATAATTTTTAAAAATGTTTTGTTTTGGTTTCGCTTTACACTCATGTAGGCATTCAGTCGCTTAAGTTGCAAGGTGCTAATTTAATAACCTGATAACTCATAATGTATTTCTATCTGGTACCCACGCTTCTTTACAAACTGGACAGCCGTGGATATAACTGCTTAAGTATAAACTAAGCATGTAAACAAATCACCAGTACTGGCATTAAGAAATACCTACAGAAATCTCACCCAAAAAGCAATAAGTGGTGTATTTTTTTTTCTGAAGTTATAAAACATGCAAAATCCTTTTAATTTCTATTTCCTTTGTCCCTATAACACCAAAGCTAATCACTATCTAACGGCCAATAACTTCCTAAAAGACTCCATCTCGCTACAGGACACCCCAAATAATCTGAACTTAATGAAGTGGAACGTTCCAACGTGGCCGCGACATATAAAATGTCACCACCAAGCAAGGGGGAGTGAGTTCAAACATCTGGCTGTGCCCTTATGAAGTTTTCAAAGGGGGGTTGTGTCCCTCCTGCCAACAGCAGTGAGAGGAACAGAACCCGGTCCGTGTGAGGGGCCGCTGGTAGGAATCGCGTGTGCGTTTGTATGTGTAACGAGGACAAATCTAACGCAAATGATGTAAATAACACGCTGAAAAAACCATGACATTTACCTTGCCTGCGCTTAACCGCTTCCGACTGGCCCAGCGCTGGGGATCGTGTCCATGGAATGGTGACGAACGGCAAAATGAAAGAGAGAAACAGAATGATCCATTAGCAACACGAAGATATCCTTCCATTAGTCAGATGGCAAAGCTGACGTGCGAATGACGGACATCCCACCTTTCTCTGAGGTCACAGAGAAAACACGTGTGAGCAAGAGAACAGAAACAGAAGAATCACGTATGGGGGGGGGGGTTGCTACACCATTTTATCACACTGCTTTCAACAGGGGGAGCACAAGGTCGCAGAAACACTGCTCAGTCCGTAGGAGGCCATCTACGCTGCTGTTTTGAAATGCCTTAAAACAGTACCAGTTCCCCTCCAAAAGGCAGAGTTCTCCTACTTGAAATACCCAGGTGATAGTACGAAAACATTTAAAGAAATCTGTGGACAGTGTGCATTCATGTTTAGGTTTCTGAGTTTTATTTTTTTTTTTTAAATATATTTTATTGATTTTTTTACAGAGAGGAAGAGAGGAAGGGAGAGGGATAGAGAGTTAGAAACATCGATGAGAAACATCGATCAGCTGCCTCTTGCACGCCCCCTACTGGGGATGTGCCCGCAACCAAGGTACATGCCCTTAACCGGAATCGAACCTGGGACCCTTGAGTCTGCAGGCCGACGCTCTATCCACTGAGCCAAACCGGTTTTGGCTAGGTTTCTGAGTTTTAGATACTAGAAAAATAATTTCATTGACCTGCACGGATTGAGTCTCCATTTTCCAAAAAAAAAGAAGAAAAAAAAACCTGAGTCATTCCTGCACAAGGAAGGAAAACAGGCTAACACAGCTCTGAGGGAGAGAAGAAAAATTTCTGAGCAGCAAGAATGTATGTCTCCACCGCTCTCTCTTTGGAGTCCCCGTCGGTCACGCTAAACGAAGGCTGCTGAATTGTGCAGACAATTAAAATTCTCTCCTAGCAAAATCCTCTCATTCCCTCCATCACTGCCCAGTACTGTGGCTGGTTAGCCACCTAACTGGATGTTCCTACTCGGGTAAATTTGGGAGATTGCAACTCAATTATGAATCTAATGGAGCAGCCCACATTGGTTATATGATGGCTTAAGGGAAAAATACCTTTGGGCAAATGACCTGTCCACGCCACCAATACATCTTCCCAGTAAATTAGAAACCGGACAATAAACAAGTCTTTGGGGGGAAATCCACTTATATTCTAGTGACCAGCAACTAGAGACGTGGATACGGAAGGGACTTGAAAATATTCTTCATTTAAAAACACTTCTGATGGTGAAACTGTGAGTTCAGCATTCAGCACGTGACACGGAGTTATAGATATACAATGTGGGTGCTAAAACCAGTTCCTTCCGGTATTATCCCAGTTAACACGTTGACAAGTGTTTCAACCCAAAACACGCACCAAAATTAATTACCATCTTAAAGGTACTCAAGGCTATTAGGGTTTCTGACCTATGATTCTTTTGATGTCCATAATAATCATAAAAGACATATGAAATGGATATGGATATAAGTGCAGAAGGACTATTACTGTCTGCTCACTACAATACGAAAGCTACCGAATAGAGTGCCTAACCCCCATGCCAAGCTCTGTATCTGATCATCTCAATCTTCGCAATTCTGTAAAATAACCTTTTTTTAAAAAAATATATTTTATTGATTTTTTACAGAGAGGAAGAGAGAGGGATAGAGAGCTAGAAACATAGATGAGAGGGAAACATCGATCAGCTGCCTCCTGCACACCTCCTTCTGGGGATGTGCCCGCCACCAAGGTACATGCCCTTGACCAGAATCGAACCTGGGACCTTTCAGTCTGCAGGCCGATGCTCTATCCACTGAGCCAAACTGGTCAGGGCAAAATAACCTTTTTTTATCCCCATTTTACTCAGGAGGAAATTGTCGCTGAGAGGCGTTGGGTTAGTCTGTGAACTTGACTTGCTCACTTAACTTCTCAAAACTAGGAAGTGTGGGAGCCGGGATTCAAACCCAGGGAGTCGGGTGACAAGGCTGGAATTCTAACTCCAACCCTATTTGTGCCAAGAAAAAGAGATTCCATGTTGGTCAGCTTTCCGGCCATTCACTGCCTTACCGTCTCACTGTACACTGCCCACGGACACAGCAATGCACGCCGAAGGGTCAATTCATAGACATTTTGCACACATTAAGGTTTTTGTCAGCTTGGTTCAGAGCCACAGAGATTGCCTCAATGATGACAGTAAGAAATATGGGTTCAACACTGAGAATTCAAACTGAAATCTCTCCCTCACACTTTAAAGTAAAATGAAAATTTATAAACAAAATATTCCCTAGCAATAAACCATTGTCTTCCCAGTTTCGTGTTATTATTCCCACTTAAGAACCCAATATAAGAAGACTTAAATATTAACTGAAATTTTTTTTAAAAATCCTCAGACATTTCCTTTTATATCCAAAAGGTCCCTTGATAGGCGCTGTGAGTTGAATAACTACCCACAGCCCGGGATAAAATATTCCTTGCAGGGGTACATTTTGATCAAGTACAGAAACAGAAAAACAAAACTACCAATTGGAACGCATGAGAGCAGGCAGGGTATTTTCCCTGCATTACAATACCCACATAAAACATATATAAAATAAGTATTTTGCACACTAGACCTCTGCCAGACAGGCCAAGAACAAAGAAAATGAGAAAAGTACGTGAGAGAGCACATATCCAGTCTGAATATTTCTCAAAAAAAGAGCAGCTGGGGGCTGGCCAGTGTGGCTCAGTGGTTGAGCATCGACCTATGAACCAGGAGGCCGCGGTTCGATTCCTGGTCAGGACACATGCCTGGGTTGCGGGCTCGATGCCCAGTGTGGGGTGTGCAGGAGGCAGCCGATCAGTGATTCTCTCTCATCACTGATGTTTCTCTCTCTCTCTCCCTTTCCCTTTCTCTCTGAAATCAATAAAAATATTAAAAAAAAAAAATAAGAATAGCCAAACCAAATAAGATGACAAGTGTGGCTACTTTTAGGACTCTGAAAAGATATTCTTAGAGATGCTTTTGTACCAAAAAACTCAAGGTGTACTGAATATTCATTTCTCTGCCAGTTGAAATCAATTTTTAACTGAGGTAGCAACACTTGCAAACTCCAAACTTTGGCAATATTTAAATATATTGTAAGGGTCAGTATCACTGCTAAACATCATCTAATATGTCACAGAAAAATGTACAAGGGGAATAAATATGCAGCTATTATGCCGCTTAAACATGCAAGTGTTTTCATGGGGGAAATTACCCAACGTTAAAAGCCCCACTTAAACATGTAAGAAGTTATTAGAACATATCAGCTAGCAGACTGGTCACAGCGCCACTGACTTCAGTGCCAATACTGTCAAGACGCAGAGAAGCCACAGAAAATTCCTTCTTCGTTATGTTGGCTAGAAAAACAGATTCATTTTCAACAGCAACTTAAAGACATTTCAACATCCAAATGTCCGCTTTCAAGAGGCCTCAAGTTGGAACGCTGACACTTTTTTTAAAAAAAAAAACGAGGGATATGTTTTCTCCGTTATTGTCCAGGGAAGCCGCGGACGATTTTTGAATTAAAAATAGCAACTATTTAGCTGACCCTCTGGCATTTGAAAAGTTACAGGGCTGTTTTCCCGATTCCTGAAGCCGTTTTTCTCAGGTCACCAGTAAATCAGTCATGATTTTCATCATGAAAATAAGTTACAACGACAAGCGAAGATGATGTCAAAATGAAGAATATTCTTTGCGCCGACCCCAGTGACTCAATCCGAGAAGCATTAACGGAGGCCTAATTTATAAACATGCCCCATTTGAAACGTGCTCCGTTTTCACACCGCTCCGTCCCTTTTCGAGCAGGGATTTCGGCTGGCTTCAAAAATACCTTCCGAACAAGTGACATTAAAATAAGAACAAAAATCCTCAGACATTTTTGCTTTTTGTCCTTATTTTAATTCTTGGAGCCTCGCTTTATGCTCGGAATAGAAAATAAGATTACTATTTGCATTCCCATAGGTGCTCAAAACAACAGAACCCCGACCATATCATCACAAAAGCCAAAGCTTTGTCGATATTATAGGAATCTTCACCCGGTTGTGCATTAACTAGAAATTTCTATATAACGGACCACAGAATGTGAAAATCTCGATCTTCCCTAAAGCACTCTCCATAGGAAACCTGGTGGCTAAAAGAGAAAGAAACGGAAGTGCTTCTAATAGATGCTTGGTCACCTTCATAATGTGCAACGCAGTAATTAAATCCTAGGAAGTGCTTTTCAGAACTGAACAATACCCAAGTTATCTAGTACCTAAGAAGATGGTAAGTAAAAACCTGAACACTTAGTAAAAATGTATTTCAGATGATCTGCTAAACGCAAACCATGAGCAACATACACATTTTAGTCATAGCAGCGCTATCTATATCCCTAGCCCAAATAGGGAGAATTCTTTTTATTTTTAATAGATTTTATTGATGTTTAACAGAGAGGAAGGGAGAGGGAGAGAGAGTTAGAAACATCGATGAGAGAGAAACATCATCAGCTGCCTCCTGCACACTCCCCACTGGGGATGTGCCCGCAACCAAGGTACATGCCCTTGACCGGAATCGAACCTGGGACCCTTCAGTCCGCAGGCTGACGCTCTATCCACTGAGCCAAACCGGTCAGGGCTCCACAAGTAAGTTCTTTAAGTCTCTGTTAAATTATTTGTTTCCCCCTCAAAACAATGACAAAACAGATCAATCCATCTGATTGCTGTTTTAGCCCAGTAATCCAAGGGCGATGGCAATGGAGGATTTCAAAAAGAACAAAATGGGGATACTCACATGTCTCTTAAAGTCACCCTGTTTTACTACAAGGTTCAGATTTAACACAATCACGCCCATGTCATCTTCTAAACTGTTTGGATCTTCCAATTTTAAAATATGTTCAGTTGTTCTACAAGCAAAAAACAAAACAAAAAAATCAATAAAACCAACAAATACTGTTAGCACTTACTGGCAATCCTGTGTCGTCTTATAATGCATCCAGACACAAGATTAAAAAGCACCAAGTTCAGGAAATAAAACAATCCCCTTCAAGGCAGAGACGTTGTGTGGCGTTGCCTAATTCGACAGCTGGCTCACTGCTTCTCGCCTTCTCCCCCCAATAAAATGTAAACACTTGTTTTACTTTTAAGTCGGGCAGGTGAACACAAACCTGAATGTTAACAAGGGAGAGTGAAAAATTCAAGGCACACTGTAGCATGTATGATGGAGGGCTTAATATGTGACGAGTACATTTGGGGGCTGAAAAGCAAAAACCATTCATCTAGGACATGTCCGGCCCTCCTTCATACATGCAGACCCTTTTGTCATCTGATCTAAACAAATGCCAGTTAACACGATCTTGGGTTCCCTCTGAAATGCATTAATAACGACGAGAAGGGAAAAAAAATACAATACCTGTTAAGCTCAAGTTCGCTGAGGATGACAAACGCAGAGCCCATGAAATCAGAGGTCGTTAAATCTCGATCATATACCTTAAAAGGGGGCCAGGAACACACGTGAATGCGCTAAACCACGTCTGTCAAATTATTCGTACATGTAATAGGCTGAGAACTTTACATTCTGTCTTCTGGCTCTAAAAACAATTTGCATAGTTCAGTTCAAGAGGAATTTAGCCAAGCCGATGGGGAGGAGAAAATTATTCTAACCTGCCCATTCTGCCCCAAACAGCAGCAGAATATACTGCTAAGGCAGTGTTCATAGTCATTCAGACCTTATGCACAATGGACTACGCTCAGCCGTCTTAAACGGGCTCTCATTGAAATTTAGTATTTTCCATGGTGAGTAGGTCTGCCAATTAAACAGAAATTTGCTAAATATTCTATAGCAATCTCCTCCTGCACTCAACTCATGCAGTTTTCACCCAGATGTTAGAGCAATTAATGCTTACAACCAGTAGCGTAAAGCTCTATTAAGTATAAAGTTATTCCTAATGAGAGAGGCTTTAAGTACGCGTCGCTCCTGAACTGCCGGTAATAATTCTTCCCCATCCGGTAAGTTTAAGTACAATCAATGGAGATGTGGTTTCCACGCGGATTTTCTGTACAGTCTATATCTCATGGGTCTGAAAGAAATGAACACTGTCGGCAAGGCATCTAGACAACCCTTCTTCCCAAGCTAGTATTTTTAACCCAGCGCTTACGAAAAATAAAACAATTAATTTGGGGAGGTTCATTTGGAAGAGGGCGAAGATCTGCCGACGAGAGCAGATCGGAAAGCCATCTGTGATTGATTACCTTCACACGGAGCTTCTGATCAAGGCTTTGTATTGGCAAGATAACTATCTCATCCCAGACCGGGTTCAAGTTCTTGTATATGACTTTACTTTTGTACAGCGTCTTCCCGTTCAGCTTAAATTTCACGTAGGGGTCGCTGGTGCCTGTAAGAGAGGAAGAGAGCGAGCGAGACAGGTTTTTTTTTTCAAATGTACGCGAACGCCTGGGATCTCTGCATTAAGTCAAGTTTCTTTCCACACTCCCCGGGCTCAAAGCATTTCATCGCGCGCACCCAGAACGAATCTGTCCCTGGGCAGACCCTGCAGGCCCCGGAGGTGGGGAGCAGGGACATTCGAAACAATTTGGGGTAAATGATGGATTCATCTCTGCCGCCCGTGGTGGAATATAAATGGACTCCTTGAGCTCTGTTTTGTTTCATTGTGGACATGTCATCACTGTACTGCCCCCCAAAATTCCCGCAATAAAATCCTCTGGCGACCTCGGGAGTCCTGGGGAGAAGCCCAGCCCCTCTTTAAGAATGGCACGGAGGCAGTGAAAAGGGAAAAGAAACCATTTTTTTGGTGTGTTTTTTGTTTGTTTGGGTTTTTTTTTCAAACATTTGGCCAGATGGGGGCCTCGACAGAACCCTGTATGTCAGAACATAATCAGAATAAATAAATCAACCTCTGGGGGCCCTGGCTCAAAAGATGGGGCGAGGGGATCGAGCCTGGAACCGGGGGAGGGGGCAGGGGGAGGGAGAGATGAAATGGACAAAGTTGCCATTCTTTGCTGCTTCCCGCACCTGCAGGAAAGCAGGGAGCATTGTTCGGCCCCGGCCAGCTGAACGCCACGGCAGCCAGGCCCTCCGCTGGCCCGGGGCGGCACCCCTGACCTGCCGGCCCCTCCTGGGGAGCTTTGAAACGGACGCCAAAAGAAATGAATAAGGTCCCTCCAGCCACGGTGTCCAAAGCAGAGGAGGCAGCTGATGACGGACCCTCCTCCACACTTCTGAGATCAATGGAGAAGGGGGGAGGGGGGCGGAATGCCTGCAAACGTAATGCATGGGTTATGTGTTGTGCATGTGGGTTACATGCATGCAAGTATGCCATCATGCCTGGGACACGTGACAGAGACAGGAACACACGTGCATTAATACCTGGTGAATTATTACTAAAAGAGGGCATAAACGAACAGCCAGCTGGGATGGCTACAAAGGAAGGGGAAAAAAACCGAATTTGGGGTTAGAATATCCTAATTAATTGTGAAACACAGCTCTAGCCAGTTTGGCTCAGTGGATAGAGCATCGGCCTGAGGATTGAAGGGTCCTGGGTTCGATTCCAGTCAAGGGCACATGCCTGGATTGCAGACTTGATCCCCAGGAGGGGGCGTGCAGGAGGCAGCCGGTCAATGATTCTCTCTCATCATTGAAGTTTCTATGTCTCTCCTCTCCCTTCCTCTCTGAAATCAACAAAAATCTATTTAAACAAAATTGTGAGACACAGAACTAAGAATAAGTACACAAAGACCCCTGACTTACCACAGTACCCTCCCCCCCATGGGTACTGAAGTGAATTCCTGATAGTAACAGCAGGCCCAATAGCCTAAGCACATTCGATCGAAAATTAACGAATTACTCTGCCATTAACATGGGCCAAACTGTTAATACCCATCATCAACGACTGGAATCGGTTACTTTTTTAATTCTTTTTTTTTTTTTCACGCGTCTATTTCGCTGCAGAACTAAAAATTAGTGGGGGAAACAAGGCAATGCCTTTCCCAACTACTGTCGCCCAAAGCCACGTCCCTGTAAAGCAAGATGTCATGTGCATGTGGTATCGCAAGCCTTACTACACGGGGATCATTCTGATGTTCGTCTTCTGACCTCGCCAGGCTACTAACTTCAACACAAAGAAAGGAGACGACGCAGATCCACGTAGACGCAGTCAAGTGTCACATTGTGAGTCTGGCAACACGGGGCCGGCAGAAGCCCAGTCGGCCGCCTTCCGTTTAAACTCGGACACACACACACACACACACACACACACACACGCATACACACACATACACACATACACACACATACACGCATATATACACACATATACACACACATACACACACACATACACATACACACACATACACATACACACACACACACACACGCCAAGTTAAGTGCAGTTCTGGGCGGGATTGTAAAAATGAGCACATTTACAGCCACTGAATACTCACTAGTGAGTGAGCAATGTGCCCCCCACGCCCCACCCCCTACCAGCCAGACTGTAACAATCATTCTGGTACCTGTCTGTCTGTCTGTCTGTCTATCTATCTGTCTATCTATCTATCTATCTATATAAAAAGTGGAGGAAAAACTGTAATAAAAGAGGCCTTTAATTAAATGAAATTGCCACGGTGGGATCAGGGCTTCATGCCTGTCAGCGCGCTCTCCAAATAAACATCTCAAACCGGGGCCCCCTGGTACCCCTTTCTCCCAGGCAAAGCACACTGGGTAATCCCCCGGCACCCTGACAGCCACATAATGTCCAAACGGTTTCACGGGTGAATGGCGGCCGTCGCGTGAAAGAAAATATTAATGTCTGGGATTCATCGAAGAGGGAACCGGGGCTTACAGAGCCCGACAGGGAGAGGGGGTGTCAGGTCCGTCCAGCGCAGTGTTAATTGTTCGGGGAAAATCGGAGAAAGGGGGGGCAGCGGGGTGATTTTTTTTTTTCTCTCTTGGAGCCTAAGTGCCTGGCTGTCAGGGATGGAACATCTCAATAGGCAGGCTCTGAAAAGGGGTCAGCCGCTCCGAAATGCAGCTCCCGGATTATACAAACGACGAGCTGACACCTGACTGGGTGGACTTGAACCTTCTTTCACCGGGAGCTTCTTCGTCCACAAAGAGGCTCTTGGGAAGAACGAGGTAGGGTGAGGTTTGGGGAGGGGAAAGATGCTAAGCGGCCGGTGACGGCGCCTCCAGGCTGGGGCTGCCACCGATTCTGCCATGTGGACCCCATGGAGTGACACAACCTCCAATTCCCAATACCAAGGCCGCCCCACCCAGCCGGTTTGGCTCCGTGGTTAGAGCGTCGGCCTGTGGACCGAGGGTCCCGGGTTCGATTCCGGTCAAGGGCATGTACCTCGGTTGCAGGCTCCTCCCCGGCCTGGGCCCTGGTCGGGGCACGTGCAGGAGGCAACCCATGAATGTGTTTCTCTCACATCGATGTTTCTCTTGTCTTTCCCTCTCTTAAAAAAAAATAAAATCAATGGCACTAGCTAGCCGGTTTGGCTCAGTGGATAGAGCGTCAGCCTACAGTCTGAAGGGTCCCAGGTTTGATTCCGGTCAAGGGCACGTGCCTGGGTTGCGGGCTCGACCCCTAGGAGGGAACATGCAGGAGGCAGCCAATCAATGAGTTTCTTGCATCATTGATGTTTCTATCTCTCTCTCCCTCTCTCCCTTCCTCTCTGAAATCAATTAAAATATACTTAAAAAATAAAATAAAGTAAAACCAACAACAAATAAATAACATTTTTATTTCTCTCTTTTTCTAACATTTGAGTAAGTCATATATTAAAAAAATATATATTAAAAAATCAATAGAAAAATATCCTCGGGTGAGGATAATAAATAAATAAACAAACAGACCACCAAGGCCTTCACCATCCGTGGCCGGAGGTTCCTGCTCCATCCTCAACAGACACTGCGGCTCTAGTATTAGCCACTCATCGGCCCCCAACAACGCCGGACCCATCTACACTCCTGACAACACGTGGGACAGTCCTCCGCCTTGCTCACGCTCCGTGACTATATGGAACCGTCCAGTCTCCCCGACTCTGTACCTGTCAGGCCTGCTAACATCACTCACGTGCCACCGACGTGTACAGGTGACAGGGTGCCTGTGGGGGGGGGGTGCAGAGGAAAATTAACCCCGGACCCTGCTCTTCTGCACCAGGTGGGCCAGGCGGACGTAAATAGAGCCCAAGAGGAATGTGTCAAAACGGAACTGAACTTGGAAGCTACGCCAGCTCAGGGTCGGGGGAGATGAGTCGAGCCAGATGCCAGTGGAGGCTGAGAGAGAGATGGGAGCTGCATTAGGGGGGGATCTGAACAAGCGGAGAGGCCATCTGCGCAGGAGGGACTGGCAGGGAAGGGCAGAAGGGGACGGAGGACAAAATGGTAAGATCCGTACGGTGCCAGGCAAGCATTCCCATTGATCCAGAAATGAAGGGAGAAAATGAAACAAGAAATAAAGTTGAAAAGGCAGATGGGAGTCAGAGGCCAGAGCGGCTTGAAATAACCAAAGAAGTTTTTGTTCTGTAAGAGATAGAGGTTGGGGGGTTTTGTTTTTTCCCACCTCTTTCTTTTTAATATTTTAATCAATGTAACACATGCACACCACTCTGAAAGGGATGAAACAGCTGGTCGAGGTGGCTCGGTGGTTGAGCGATGACCTAGGAACCAGGAGGTCGTGGTTCAATTCCCCGGTCAGGGCACAGGCCCGAGTTGTGGGCTCGACCCCAGTAGGGGGCGTGCAGGAGGCAGCCGATCAATGATTCTCTCTCATCATTGATGTGTCTCTCTCTCTCCCTCTTCCTACCTCTCTGAAATCAATAAAAATATACTTAAAAAATAAAATAAAGTAAAACCAACAACAAATAAATAATGGTATTGCCTTTTTCTCTCTTTTTCTAACATTTGAGTAAGTCATATTTTAGTGACCTACATTTCTAGTTCTTGGTCAAGAAAATTCTTGTTCAGATCACCTCCCCCTTTCTCTATGGGTGTACGGTTCATGATTTGCTTATGAACCTGAATGGGTCCTTCATTATGGAAATCAGCCATCGGCTATATAGATCACATTATAATTTGTTTAAATTTACCTTACTTCTTGCAAAAAAGTAATTTTCGTTTTTATTTAGTCAAATTTTGGCCAAATTTATGGCGCTGCAGTTTGACATTCTGCTTAGAAGCAATTTCCTCTACGAGATTTTAAACGAGTTCAGCCATGGTTTCTTCCACTGATTTTGTAGTTTTTCTTTCTTTCTTTCTTTCTTTTTTTTTTTTTTTTTTTTTTTTTACACGTAAGCCTTCGGTCCATCTGGAATGATTTGAGGGTGAGGAGGGAAGGGAATTCAGGTTTGCTGATGAGCAGGAGCGGAAAGGGATCGGGGCCAAGCTGGAGAAATATAAATCTGGCAGCAGCTTATAACTCAGACGGCAGGAGAAACGGCGGAAGCAGGGAAACCTGGGGGTTGAGATAACACAGCCCGGGGCACGGGGCACGTGGAAGAAGGGGGCCCCAGACCCCCGACGTGGGAACCCAGACTTTCACACGGAACGTTCCCCTCGACAGATGCTCCCCCGCGGAGCGAGAGGGTTACGCCGCCGAAACCACTGGGGAAGGCTCCTGCCAGGGGTCCTCAAACTTTTTAAACAGGGGGCCAGGTCCCTGTCCCTCAGACCGTTGGAGGGCCGGACTATAGTTTAAAAAAAAAACTATGAACAAATTCCTATGCACACTGCGGGCCCGGGACGCGTCGGCTGCTAAGCAGGACAGGCAGCGGCACCCGGCGGGCCGGATAAACGTCCTCGGGGGGCCGCATGTGGCCCGCGGGCCGTAGTTTGAGGACGTCTGCTCCTGACCATATTCTCACTCAGAGTCACATCACAGACTAAGACATTCACCTCTGCCAAGAGCTGCGTTCAAGACAGACAGCCACAACAACCAACGCTGAGAACGTTCCTTCTCTTTCAATTTTCATAACATTGCTATTATTTTTTTAAATCCTCATCCGAGGGTATTTTCCCATTGATTTCTAGGGAGCGTGGAAGAGAGAGGGAAAGACAGAGAGAAATATCGATGTGAGAGAAACACATCGATGGGTTGCCTCCTGCATGTGCCCCGACCAGGGCCCGGGCCGGGGAGGAGCCTGCAACCGAGGTACTTGCCCTTGACCGGAATTGGGCCTGGGACCCTTCAAGTGCAGGCCAATGCTGTATCCACTGAGCCAAACCGGCTAGGGCTCTCATAAAGCTATTTTAATGTCGAAAATGTTGGACTGGGCCGAAGCCGGTTTGACTCAGTGGATAGAGCGTCAGCCTGCGGACTCAAGGGTCCCGGGTTCGATTCTGGTCAAGGGCTTATACCTTGGTTGCGGGCACATCCCCAGTGGGAGGTGTGCAGGAGGCAGCTGATCGATGTTTCTCTCTCATCAATGTTTCTAACTCTCTACCCCTCTCCCTTCCTCTCTGTAAAAAATCAATAAACTATATTAAAGAAAATGTTGGACTGGGACCACCTATGAACATCATATTAAACTTCTCTGACTCAAAGCTCTGGAAGGTGAATCTTATGCCCAGAATTGCCTAATATGCATGGTAGGTGTACCACAGACAGGGGACACGTGAATGGATAAACCCTGAATTAAGATGGGAACGGGGATCTAAACCCCAGACCTCCCTTGTAGCGACTGTATCACCTTTGGCAACTTAACGCATTGCGGACCAGTAGTCTCACTGCTAGCTTTACCCAGTGGCCAGAGAAGTTTCAATGGAACGAGTACAAAAAACTGAAAATCAGCCCCAGCCCGTTTGGCTCATTGGATAGAGCGTCGGCCTGTGGACTGAAAGGTCCCAGGTTCGATTCCGCTCAAGGACACGTGCCCGGGTTGCGGGTTCTGTCCCCAGTGGGGGGCGTGCAGGAGGCGGCCGATCCATGATTCTCTCTCATCATTGATGTTTCTATCTCTCTCTCTCTCCCCCTCCCTTCCTCTCTGAAATCAATAAAAATCTTAAAAAAAAAAAAAAGCCTGCAAATCACGAAGTATTCCTAACTCCTGGCTACCACCCTCCTCCAAGCCTATGGTGACGCGCTGAGGATGCCAGAGCACTCTGCCGGTTCCATTTGATGAAAATAACAGGCAGCTCAGTGAGAAGGACACACAGCAACTCCAATCGATCCTCCGGAGAGCCCTCAGGAGCCATAGTCCTTGAGGGTCCTGTCCTCCCCGGAGGAGATTTTTTGAGCAGCAGCTGCTGCCCTCTAGTGGCCACAGCAGTAAGTTCCAGCCCGCACAGCGGCCAAGGGCCTGCAGCATTCTTAACTGCCCCCTCAGAAACCAGGGGGCGTCTTGGAGATGGAGAGGGCATTTCTCCCGGTCCCATGGGAAAGAAGAAACTGTTTTCCCTTGTGGAGCAAAACCTCTGTTCCTGAAGGGAAGGAGAAGGAGGTGCCATTCCAGCAGGGTGCCAAGCCGGGAGGCAACCACCAACAGGACGCGGAGGGGCCATGGCCAGCCCCGGGCCGTGTTCTGCACACACAGTGGCTGCTGCTCCGAGGAGCCCCTCTGCATTCCCAACGATAGAAAAGTATCTCTCCGTTCCAGGCCACAGGCCGTGCTCTCCGTTTCGCCATCCTGGTTGAAATATTCCGGAACTTTCTTCCGGAGTACAACTGACTGCCCTCCCCCCACCCCCCGCGATGGACCCACCATGTGTAGAACCCCAAAGGTACCTTGAACAAGCCTTGCCCATAGGTGGACCCTGTAATGCAATAATTTCTGAGCAATTGACCAAAATCCAATTTCTGAAAGCAGCTCTGGAAAATTCTTTTATTTTAAAAAAATCATTTTTTTTTTTAATTTATTTCAGAGAGGAAGGGAGAAGGAGAGAGAGACAGAAACATCCATGACGAGAGAGAATCATGGATCGGCTGCCTCCGGCACGCCCCACACCGGGGATCAAGCCGGCAACCGGGCATGTGCCCTGACCGGGAATCGAACCGTGACCTCCTGGTTCCTAGGTCGATGCTTAACCACTGAGCCATGCCTGCCGGGCTGGAAAATTCTTGACCTACTTACAATGGGATCAGTGATCTGAAATTGCCCATTTTAACACGACTTGTTTATTTTAACCTTGTATAAAGCTTTACCGAAACTTGCTTAATTGCTTACAAAGTCTGTATGACATAAATCACGGGGCATAAGGGAGGAGTGGGGAGTAGGGTCCTCCCGGGCCTTCAGACTCTGCCTCTGCACCAGGCCCTCCCCAAACACCCTTCAGCACCCACACCCGACTTCACCTCCTTCCCCTGCTCTCAGCACCCCTGCCCCCACACACACCTGTCTTCCCCCTAAGATCTGCTCTTTCCCTCTCCTTAGTCATTCCCTTTCCGGACTCTGCCGCCGAGGGTCTGCCGTGTTCACTTTCTTCTCTCTCTTTTTGTGCTTTTTGGCCCGAGACAAAATGAAACAGCGTTTGAAACCCTGTTTTTGTTTTGTCTTCACAACCAATTTACTAATAGGACCCGGAGACCTTCAAAGCTGTTTTTCAAAAGCTCTGATCCAATAGCTTTCTAAATAAAAAGAGCGAGAACCTCTTCACAAATAGCAGAAAGAAAAACGCCGTCAATAAGTGGATGCATTCGGTAAACTTAGTAAATAGGCCATCTGGTGAACAGACTATTGACCAAACTGGCTTTGGGTGAGGTGGACGTTAAGAGAAGATGTTTGGCTGGCCTGGCTGGGTAGCCCAATTGGCTAGAGCACCGTTCACATAGCCATGGTTGCTGGTTTGATCTCTGGTCAGGGCACACACCAATGAATGAATAAATAAGTGGAACAACAAATCAATCTCTCTCTCTCCCCCCCCCCCTTTCTCTCTCTCTCTCTCAAATCAATCAATAAAAATAAAAGCAGAGAAGATGTGCATCATAGCGACCGGTCGTTCTGTCGTTCGGTCATAATGATCACAGGCTCCTGGACACCCCTATTCTCGATGAGGTTCCCAGAAGCACACAGGGGTGTGAAATTCTGCATAGAGACATCCTGCATCCCTGTAGCATCAAAAATAGAAGGACCTACGGAAAGTCGGAAGGCATGACAGCGTAGAAAAGAGGAGGGGAGAGGCAGCAGGATGAGCGAGTGAGGGTTAAGGCGGGGAAGGAAGACAAGAGCAAGTCATACAGTCAGTAAATGTAGCACCGGCCTCCAATGGGGCATGCCGTGAGACTCACTCACCCCAATGGAAGACGGGCTCCATTAAATCAAAGTCAACAGCCCAGCCCACGTGGCTCAGTGGTTGAGCACTGAACCAGGAGGTCACGGTTCGGTTCCCAGTCAGGGCACATGCCCGGGTTGCAGGCTCGATCCCCAGTGTGGGGCGTGCAGGAGGCAGCCGATCAATGATTCTCTCTCATCATTGATGTTTCTCTCTCTCTCTCCCTCTCCCTTCCTCTCTGACATCAATAAAAATATTTTTTAAAAAGTCCATAATCTTGGGTTGGGTGTACAGCGATTTATTTCGTGCAGTGGACGTAGGAGACGGCCCCATTTTGCTCCAGGGTTCTTGATTGGCCTTGGGATAAATCCCTCTGAAGGCGGAGGTCACTGAGTCTAGAACAGCGGTAGCCAACCTTCCCGACCTCACGGACCACCAGTCGTCTGCGGACCACCGGTCTAGACATCAAGAAAGCTTCCAGACCTTCTCATCAACCCACCGGGATGCTCCGTCCCAAAGCAACGCCCAACCACAAACACCTCCCAAGGAAAGACCTCGGTGGTGGGGACACATGGAAGGCTGTGAGAACAGACATGGCCGATGGACGGTGATCGGCATCAACGTGGGAAGGGAATAAAGAGAAACAGCTTTCAAATACCAGCTCCCCTCGCTTGCTGTGCAACTGAGCAGGCTACCAAACTCAACGCGTGGAGGAGACCCAACCCCCTGTGCTTTGCGGGGAGCGTCTGCATCTTTGAAAGTTTCAGGTTTGCTCTGGAATGACCATCTTTCGGAGACGCTGGCCAGATGTGGCTGGGTTGCTCCCGCACAGCACCCAGTGGTCTCACGCCACCTGGTGTTCAGAGAAGGTACTCCCAGGTGAAGCAAAGCCCAGGTTTTTGCAAAATAAAAAGGATCGAGAGTGACCTTTCGATTCAACTGAACTGTGGTGTGGTGCTGGCCCCGGAACAGAACAACACATCTGTGGGAATCAAAGAGAAATCCAAGTGGACCCTAATAATCTGTATTGCATTTTAATGTGTGACTAAAAAGTGGCAATGGAATCATTGGGGAAAGGAAAGTTTAGTCCTAGTTAATTAAATAGTCATTTGGCAAAAAAGTAAAATTAAGTCCCCACGCTGGGCCAGAAATCAAAATAAACTCGAGCAGATCAAAGCGATAAATGAAAACTGTCAAACCACGCAGAAAAGAGAATAAATAGTAGGCTAATGTGCCTCTCTCTTGAGACACACAACGCCTTTCTAGGTACAAAAACAGAGAAACTCTTTAGAATAGGATGTAAGGCTCGAAAAGATTTTAGCAACAAAAAATGTATAAACAAACTTATTGTATACTAGAGGCCCGGTGCACAAATTTGTGCACAGGTGGGGTCCCTTGGCCTGGCCGGTGATCAGGGCCATGGGAGGTTGGCTGGCCAGGGGGAGGGGCCACGGGAGGTTGGCCGGCCAGGGGGAGGGGCTGCAGGAGGTTGGCTGCAGGAACGCACTGACCACCAGGAGGCAGCTCCTGGGTTGAGTGTCTGCCCCCTGGTGGTCAGTGCGCATCATAGCGACCGGTCATTCAGTCGTTCAGTCATAATGGTCACTTAAGCTTTTATATATATAGATTACCATGTGACCCCCACACCCCACACACACCCTCCCAAGTCCCCATAAGCACACACACACCAGGTGAGTGCTCGCAGTCATTGCTACCTGGTATCTGAGCTGGTATTCACACCTGGGTGGTCTGTGTCCAGCGTCTATGACCCTTACCTGCCGTCCATCGTTCCCTGACCGAATGATTTCGCGGGCCAAGGCCTGCAGGCTGCATGTTCCCCACCCCTGGTCTAAACCAAATAGGAAAATGATTTTTTTCCCTGTCCATGTGTTCCTTCTGGAATGTGTTCTGGAAATAACGCTCAACTCTCTACCTGTGCCGGGAATGGAGAAAAAGAACAGGTTGCTGGAAGCATGGGTCCCGAATCTTCATCGCCTAAAACTCACACGGACCCTCAACCTTCCCGCCTACAGCCAGGTGATGTTTCTGGCCCTGGTCATGTGAACACTGAACCGCCAAGAACTTTGCTTTCCCTTTTGCAATACCGCAGTGTGGCCACCAGAGGGCACCAGCATCCCAGTTTTCCACTGGTCCACAGCAGGAAGCTGTGCTCTACCTGCCTTAACCATAAGGGAACACATAGGGTCCAATGCAAGGGCCCCTGTTTTCCAGGGATTAATGCTCTAGGATTTAAGGGGAGCTGAGCATCGTTCCCAGAACAAGAGGCCCGGAGAACAGGGCTGCTGGCATGCGCACTACCAGCTCTGAGACACAGTCCCAGTGGCCAAGAGGGTAGGTCAATATTACTGTGAGGTCAAGGATTTGGGGGCAGGAAGGGGAGGCGGGGCTCAGAGGGCACTGCCATCTAAGTGCATGTTGGATAACTTTATAATAAGGATTATTCACATCTTTCTCACGGGTAATTGAAGCAGGACCAAGGGAACACTTTCTGTGTGGCTGTTACAGGCTAGGCATCAAGCCGTGATGGTGAGCTAAGTTCAGTTCAAACAACGGTATATGGTGATGACTATCATGATCATTACTCTTAATTGGCTACTAAGAAAGGGTAATAAGGTTCAGTACGTTTACATCATTTGCTGCAAACGCCTTGGTTCCTGGGGAGGCTTAGAGTTGAGGTGCTGTGTGTTGCAAATCACGCTGAGATAGAAAGGGTTGGCCACCTGGCCGGCGACCCGTGTGGCTCAGTGGTTGAGCATCAACCTATGCACCAGGAGGTCACGGTTCGATTCCCAGTCAGGGCCATATGTCTGGGGTTGCAGGCTCGATCCCCAGTGTAGGGGGCGTGCAGGAGGCAGCCGATCCATGATGCTCTCTCGTCATGGATGTTTCTGTCTCTCTCTCCCTCTCCCTTCCTCTCTGAAATCAATTTTAAAAAGTTTTTTAAAAAAAAAAGGTAGGCTACCCACACTGACACAGGGTGGGGAGAAAGGCTGCACAGAGCGAGGCGGAGCCGGGCCTTACCGCAGCGGTCCCGGATGACCAGGTTCCGGCCCTCCTTCAGGTGGATGGTGAGGAGGTAGGCGAAGGGACTGGGCAGGTTGCTCAGGCCGTCGCTGGCTTCCCCGAGGGTCTGCACGGGTGGAGAGGTAAGGTCAGTGGTCTGGGAGGGAATTTCCGAAACACTTCTCACTGTAAGCAGCGACGGGGCGCGGGGGGAGGTCCATCCAATGGCCAGTCTTCAAGACCGAGCTCCCACTTGACCCCCAGCGTGGCTCAGTGGTTGAGCGTTGACCTATGAACCAGGAGGTCACGGTTCAATTCCCAATCAGGGCACAGGCCTGGGTTGCAGGCTCGATCCCCAGTGTGGGGCATGCAGGAGGCAGCCCATCGATGACTCTCTCTCTCTCAGCATTGATATTTCTATCTCTCTCCCTCTCCCTCCCTCTCTGAAATCAATAAAAATAATAATAATGATAATAAAATAAAATCACTTCTTTAAAAAAAAAAAGAGTGAGCTCCCTCCCACTCACTTTGAGGACGTGGTCACACTTGCTTGGTTAACACGTTCTCTGTATTTCTCCCCAGTGGGACTCTGTCAGAATTCAGAGCCAGTCATGGTAATACCCTCACAATGTTAACTGTCTGAGAAGAATGAGATCAGTGACATCTGGATCACCCTCCCCATGATCCACTGAGGGCCGGGCGCTTTATTCAGTCACTCACGGTGGGGCCCGAGAGAGGAAAACACACACAGAAGCGAGGCTATGCCCCAGCTGGTGTGGATCAGTGGATAGAGCGTCGGCCTGCGGACTGAGGGGTCCCGGATTCGTTTCCAGTCAAGGGCACGTGCCTGGGTTTCAGGCTCAATCCCCAGTAGGGGGCGTGCAGGAGGCAGCCGATCAGTGATTCCCTCTCATCATTGCTGTTTCCATCTCTCTTCCTCTCCCTTCCTCTCTGAAATCAATGACAATATGTTTAAAAAAAAAGAAGTGAGTTTAGGAAACCAGTTCCCAGGGACATGTGTCCACGCTTCCAGACTCATGGGAAATGTCTTTTCTCCATACTTCTCACCAACCCCCGTCAACTGCACGGGTAAGAAGAACATTTCAGGTGGAATCTAATGAACAACATGAACTGACCAACAAAATAAGACCCGGAGCATGGAGGCATGGAACGGACTGACATACTTGGATGTGGGGTTGGGAAGACGAGAAGAGATAAACCGAAGAACTTATATATTTATATGCATAGCCCGTGGACCCGGGCAATAGGGTGGTGAAGATCTGGGGGGGGGTGGGAAGGGGCTGGGAGGAGAGGGAGAAAGGGAAGGAAAACGGGAGATATCTGTAATACTATCAATAATAAAAAATATATTAAAACTAGCCCGGCTGGCGTGGCTCAGTGGTTGAGCGTCGACCTATGAACCCAGAGGTCACCGTTCGATTTCCAGTCAAGACGCATGCCCAGGTTGTGGACTCAATCTCCAGTGTGGGGCGTGCAGGAGGCAGCCGATCAATGGTTCTCTCTCATCATGGATGTTTCTCTCTCTCTCTCCCTCTCCCTGAAATCAATAAAAATATATTTTTTTAAAAAAAAGAAAACCATTTCAGTACCTAACCACTCAGCTGACAACACACTGAGTCCATCTGACACATGGCCCTCGTCTGCGTCCACATGGGACACACTGTCTCTGTCCGGTGACCTCCCCTCTTTTACATGCTTTTCTTTCATTCCCTGACCCCTACTATGGTGTCTCTTCCGCTTACCCTCACAGTCGCACCTCCCCACAACACTGTTCACTCCCCTCTGTGGGAGTGAATGCATCAACCCTTACAGGCCATCATGTCCAAGTCAAGTCTAGTTTTGAATGTATTAATTCAATGGATGCCATTCAAGTTTGGGACTTGAGTTCTCCACTAGTCCCAATGTCTGCCATTGCAAAGAGAAAGGGCAGACGCAATAACTTACTGTTCACCTACTTGACCTTCACCTTCATCGATCCTGTGGCTAAGTCACCCCTGACGGTCTTCTTTGGGAAGTGTTCCCATCTGTGTTTCAAAGCACTTTGAAAATGGCTTTGTCTCCTGTTCTGTTTCACTCAATTTCATAGCTTCTCTGTATTTTTAGAAGAATCTATCCCAGGCTCCCAAATCAATGAACACTGAATTAATCTCTTCCAGCTATTATTTGTAAGGCCTGTCTTTGTAAGTGAATACGGTGGAGCATTCTTTAAAAAGAAATGAGGCAAAGCAATGCAGATCCAAATATGTAATAAGAAACATTTATAACGTGACTTGCCGTGTTGATTGGTTTTAAAGGACTGTCACTCACAGGTTGTTCTTCAAACTGGTGGGACGTCATAGATGCATTCAGATCGCCACTTCCACAGAGCTTCTGAAAACAAAAAGATAACCCTGCTTTAAAAAAAAAAAAAAAAAAAGCAAAAGAATATCAACCCGCCCTAACTGGTTTGGTTCAGTGGATAGAGCATCAGCCTGTGGACTGAAGGGTCCCAGGTTCGATTCCGGTCAAAGGCATGTACCTTGGTTGCAGGCACATCCCCAGTAGGGGGTGTGCAGGAGGCAGCTAATCGATGTTTCTCTCTCATCGATGTTTCTGACTCTCTATCCCTCTCCATTCCTCTCTGAAAAAATCAATAAAATATATATATATATTTTTTTTTAGAAAAAGAATATCAACCCACAAGAAAATCCTATTCCGGGTCTTTCCCTTCGGGAATCTGTCATTTGCATACCCAGTTTCAGGTGTGTGGGCTCCCTCCCTGCGTGGCAAGTCCAGAGTGACTCAGTGAAGTCCCTCTGGCTGCGGCCTCTGCCATCTTAGTCACTGATCAGAGCATAGATAAGGCCCATCCGCTCTCCCACTGGCCGCTCCCCACCCCTAGTTCGCCATTTGTGGAGCAGGAGCAACAGGGCCATGTTACCAGGTCCCGCCCAGGTGGGCCTGTCTGGCCCCCAGCCATCAGCGGGAGCTGGCAGCTCAAGAACCCGAGAACCAAGCTTGCTAATTAGGTAGAAAGCATTTCAAAATGGGATGGGAAAGACCTTCCCCAGACCAGACCCTTTTGGGTCTAGCACCTGTACAACCAAAAAGTAGGAAACAGATGTTCTTTTTGTTGTTTTTTTTAATGCATTTTTATTGATTACAGAGAGGAAAGGAGAGGGGGAGAGAGAGAGAGAGAGAAACACCGATGATGAGAGAGAATCATGGATCAGCTGCCTCCTGCATGATCCCTACTGGGGATCAAACCCACAACCCGGGCATGTGCCCCGCCTGGGAATCGAACCCTGACCTCCTGGTTCATAGGTCGGTGAAGAACAATCTGTGAGTGACAGTCCTTTAAAACCAATAAACACGGCAAGTCCACACTGGCCAGGCTAAGGGATCCACATTGGAGTCACTAGAGCAGGGGTCCTCAGACTTTTTAAACAGGGGGTCAGTTCACTGTCCCTCAGACCGTGGGAGGGCAGGACTATAGTTTAAAAAAAACAACTATGAACAAATTCCTATGCGCACTGCGGGCCCGGGACGCGTCGGCTGCTAAGCAGGACAGGCAGCGGCACCCGGCGGGCCGGATCAATGTCCTCGGCGGGCCGCATGTGGCCCGCGGGCCGTAGTTTGAGGACGCCTGCGAGCATCCTGGCAGGAAAAGAGCCCTCACTCTCAACGTGGGGCTCGATCTGCTGGCGGAGAAGAAAGGAGGCAGGGGGCCTCTTTGCTAAACACCCCGACCCGGGGCCTTGGTCTCTCCTACCTGCGTTACATGTAAAAAGACACCCACGTGAGTTGGACAGGACTGTCTGAAGGTCATGTATGACGACAATCAGAACCTTATTCGATGTCAAAGAATTCACAGGCCTTTCACACCACACACACTTACTTCCCAGAAACTTCCAAATTCCTCTTCCGCCCGATTTTCAAAAGCAAACGAGGCCCAGCACGCCTCCACGCGCAGAGCCAGCAATACCTTCCCTGTCGAACCCTCTGAAGCCTGGACATCCCCGGAAGTGTCTCCAGTTTCATGAAATGAGTCACTGCTTCCCTTAACCAATCCCTCTGGGAGGCAATTTCACGAAAGCACCGGCACTGAGATCAGAATTCCTGTCTGAAGTGCGTGCTTCGTCCTGGCCAGTGTGGCCCAGTTGGTTGGGCTTCATCCCTTGGACCAGAAGGTTGCCGGTTCGATTCCTGCTCAGGGCACATGCCTGGGTTGCAGGCTTGATTCCCAGTAGGGGGAGTGTAGGAGGCAGCCGATCCATGATTCTCTCTCATCACTGATGTTCCTATCTCTCGCTTCCTCTCCCTTCCTCTCTCTCTAAAAATCAATAAACTACCCTAGCTGCTTTGGCTCAGTGGATAGAGTGTTGGCCTGCAGACTGAAGGGTCCCGGGTTCGATTCCAGTCAAGGGCACGTGCCCGGGTTGCGGGCTCATCCCCAGTAGGGGGTGGACAGGAGGCAGCCGATCAACGATTCTCTCTCTCATCATTGATGTTTCTATCTCTCTCCCTCTCTTTCCTCTCTGAAATCAATAAAAAATATATTCTTAAAAAAAAAAACAATAAACGATTCTTCTAAAAATAAAAATAAAATAAAGGACATGGTCATCAGCCGAGGATTGTGGGGGCCGGATATCTTCTGCTCTCAAATAGCACCACCCCTCAGGCTGGCCCACCGTCTCCATTCCCCCCAGTCAGCCTCCCTGTACTGGAGGACAATGTTCAGTAAGTGGCACAATCCGTCCACACAACCACCATCGCTTCTCTGGCATCACAAAGGAGCTCAGAGCTTTTCCTCAAACACGCAGTACGTCTCCCACTTACAACAACATGGAAATTAAAGGTGAAGTTTGACATTGATCCAGCATGACGGCTGGTTCTACTCGCGGAAAAGTCACAGAACTTAAAGTTATGGTTCCCACAGCCGCCGTAACTGTCACACACCCTATATACACGCCAAGGACGGGAAGCGGGCACCATAAAATGCCACACGGACACCGGACGGCCGAGCTACAGCCGCTGGGGGACCCATAACTGGGAATATTCCCTCCCCTCGGCACAGAGCCTCAGGTTCCACCGAGTAAAGGTTGCATGATTTCCATCTTCCTTGCAAACCTAGTAACTACATCAGTGAGTTTTGTTTAAAAAAAAAAAAAAAAAGGACAATTGATATTTTTCTCATCAGGAACCCCTGGTATCCCACTATCATTGGTGGGTTTTCTATGTTCTCAATAAGCATAATCACACACTCTGGATTTTTCACATTTTTACTGAAAAAAAAAAAAAAGGCACAGTGCCTGGCCGGTGTGGCTCAGTGGTTGAGTGTTGACCTATGAACCAGAAGGTCAGGGTTCAATTCTTGTTCAGGGTGCATGCCCGGGTTACGGGCTCCATCCCCAGTAGGAGGTGTGCAGGAGGCAGCCGATCCATGATTCTCTCTCATCATTGATGTTTCTATCTCTCCCTCTCTCTCCCCACCTCTCAAATCACAGCAGTATACACACATGAAAAAAAAAAATAAGCCAATTTTACTGTGTGGTTTTTTTTCAAATATATTTTTTACTGATTTCAGAGAGGAAGAGAGAAAGGGAGAGAGATGGAAACACCAATGATGAGAGAGAATCATGGATCGGCTGCCTCCTGCACACCCGCTACTGGGGATGGAGCCACAACCGGGGCATGTGCTCTGACTGGGAATAGAACCGTGACCTCTTTTCTTAAATGTTATATCTCAGAAGCGGTCTTTCCTAGCTTTTCTGTTAAAAACGGAACACCTCTCCCCAGCACTCCCAGTCTCCTTTCCTGCGTTCATTTTCCCCATTACGTTGATTGCTCTGCAAACATCTGCGGCCTGCCACCATTCCAAACAGGATCTTCCTGAAGAAGTGGGTTTTTGTCTGCTTTGTGGACGGCCGTGTCCCCAGGATCAGCACATAGTAGGTGCTCCCCAGCTGGGAAGAAGGGAGGAGAGCAGAAAAAAAGGAGCCAGGTCCTCCGAGGAGGGGACGTGGGATACGGCGGACACGCCTGTGGCCGGAACACCATGAGGTTGAGTGGTGATTTCTGAGCGAGAACAAAAATAGGCAAAGAACACGTGACTGATGTGGGGAGCGACTGACGCACTTGTCTCCTTCCGTGAGCTGCAGGCTGTCTCTTCTCTGCGGTTCGTCGTTTTGCGTCTCTGTGGTCACCAAACTGAGGCTCTGAGGTTGCCAAGCAGCTTCTAGAAATATCCCACTAGGGTTCTGTTCTCAACCGCGCGACTCATCCACGGACACGGGCGCCGAAGCTGCTCGTGGTTTAAAACGCCGACTGCCAAACAGAACGTGAGGGGAGGCCGTGTCCGTGGGAGATTACATGGGGAGGATGCAGAGGCAATGACCCTTCCGTTCATGATTATTCGTTATTGATCATGATGAAATGCACATTCAAACGCTACCGTTATCCCTGCTTTTATTTATTTTTTTTAATGTTTTTACGAATTTTAGAGAAAGAGGAAGAAGGGAGAGAGAGGGAAAGATATAGAATCATCAGTGATGAGAGAGAAACATCATTGATTGGCTGCCTCCTGCACGCACCTCTCCCCCTGGGGATCAGCCCTCAACCTGAGCACGTGCCCTGACCAGGAATCGAACCAGCAACCTCTTGGTGGGTGGGTGGATGCTCAACCATTGAGCTACACTGGCTGGGCTTTCCCTGCTTTTAAAAGGACACAGTGGACACAGAAAAATAAATGTCTCCTTTTGATAACCAACTTTGTTTTGATTGCCAGCTCTGGCTTCTGATTGGAGATTGTTAGTCTATCCAAGCCAAGAAGCCCCCCCCCCATTTTTTTCTCATCCTATATAATCAAAGCCTAATATGCAAATTTCCCCCTCAACCAGGAGTTCAACCAGGGGGCGGGGCCAGCCGGCCAACTGCCCTCGCCCCCTCCCCCCACAGCCGGCAGCCACTAGGGACCCTACCGATGCATGAATTATGTGCACTGGGCCTCTAGTTTAGTTCCTAAGGAACAAGAAGCGAAGATTCGCGTAGGTCCATTATTCAACCTGTTACCTCCTTCCTACTGACCTAGTTTAATAACTTAATTTACATTTTGATTAGTGAAAACACACATATTTCCCATTTATAGGTACAGTAAAAATCATAAAAGTATTACAGAAAGGATTTTGTCAGTGTTAATGGCAATGAAAAACAGAGTTAAGTCATTTAATGGGTGGTGGTGTCTTAGTATAGTAACGCTTCCAAATGAATCGAACCACATCCTCGGAAGAGCCACGATGCCATTCCCCAATTAAAGGGAAATACACGGCCCCGGCTGGTGTGCTGCGCGGTTAGAGCATCCGACTGTGCAAGGAAAGGTCACGGGTTCCAGTCAAGGGCATGTACCTGGGTTGCAGGCTTGTTCCCAGGCCCTGGTGGGAGTGTGTGCAGGAGGCAACCCATCGATGTGCCTCTCTCACACCCATGTTCCTCTCTCTCTCTCCCATCTTCCCTCTCACTCTCTCTAAAAGTCAATGGAGCCGAAACCGGTTTGGCTCAGTGGATAAGAGTGTCGGCCTGTGGACTGAAGGGTCCCGGGTTCGATTCCGGTCAAGGGCATGTACCTTGGTTGCAGGCACATCCCCAGTAGGAGGTGTGCAGGAGGCAGCTGATCGATGTTTCTCTCTCATCGATGTTTCTAGCTCTCTATCCCTCTCTCTTCCTCTCTGTAAAATATCAATAAAATATATTAAAGAATTAAAAAAATAAATAAATAAATAAAAGTCAATGGAAAAAATATCCTCCAGTGAGGATAAAAAAATATTAACATAAAGGGAAATATATGACATAGTTAATAGGCTTTGGTTCCAAACATAAAATAAAAAATCCCAGCGGAATAACCAGTTTTCTCTGCAGTTACCACACTGACCAGGAATACACCGAAAATGTAACCCCTTTCCTCAACACTGCAACCTACTTCTGTGCCGTTAATGGAGGAATTTTTCAAAATCTGATTAAACAGATCATCAAATCATGACTTAATAATCTGGTGATTATACTTAAACTCCTCAGAGAAATATAAGATTTGTCTCATACTTCTACTTGGCTGTTTTAGCTTATTGAAATACTAAAGCTTTGTAAAATCACTATATTGATAAGAATTTGTTTCCTTTAGTTCTTTCTGCTTGCTTGTTCTAGAGAATGCATGTGAAGTTGCCCACAGGTCACACAACACACACATACACACACACACGTGTGTACATGTGAATGAAACAGAAGAGAATTCAAACTCCTTGGAAGTCAAAGGGAAACATACATCCAGACATTTCTGGGGAGCAGTAATACGCATGTTTTATCTATGTTAGGACGAGGCAATGGTGTGAAGAGAGAGAGAGAGGGACAGACAGACACACACTTAGCAAATTTAGAGGAACAGCTATGCTCTCACTTCCTTTGCCAGGAGATGGAAAAAAGGAAAACTCATCCAATAGGGCTTTTAATGCCTTAAAGTGTCCGAGAAAGGGTTTTCGTAATCGTTTCAAAATACACAGAGGTCAACCCGAAAACTGATGGGAACAGTTGGTGCAATCAATACACCACTCATTTACATTCTTGTAAAGGACACTGTCTCCATCCAAGCTAACCACGGAAATCACTCCTAATCCGGTTTGCCAAGGGCACTGGGTGCAATGAAAAGAGGGAAAAAGCACGCAGACAATAGTGCGGTGAAGGCTGGGGGTGAGGGTGGGGGGGTGCAGGGACCGGGGGCGGGCCAGGAGGGGTCCATGGGGGGAAAAAGGGGACATACGTAATACTTTCACCAAGAAAAATAACTTTATAAGTAAGCAAATATAAAAATAGATAAATAAATTAAATTAAAAATAAAAATAGCCTGGCTGGCCTGGCTCCATGGTTGAGCATCGACTTGTGAACCAGGCAGTCACGGTTCGATTCCCGGTCAGGGCACATGCCTGGATCTCAGGCTCGAACCCCAGTGGGAGGGGGGGTGCAGGAGGCAGCTGAGCCATGATTCTCTCTCCTCATGGATGCTTCTCTCTCTCTCTCCCTCTCCCTTCCTCTCAGAAACCAATAAAAATATATAAGCATAACCAAGGGATACAAGACACTGGGGGGTGGGGGCAGGTAAAGGCATGTACTGGGGGGGAGGGGAGGTCGGGGGGGGGGAGGTCAATGGGGAAAAAAAAAGGAGACATATGTACTACTATTTGTAATACTTCAAACAATAAAATAAAATAAAATAAATAAAATAAAATAAAATAAATAAAATAAAATAAAATAAAATAATAAAATAAAATAAAATAAAATAAAATAAATAAAATAAAATAAAATAAATAAAATAATAAAATAAAATAAAATTAAATTAAATTAAATTAAATTAAATTAAAATAAAATAAAATAAAATAAAATAATTTTTAAAGAAAAGAAAACTATAAAAAAAAAGAAACCAATAAAAATATTTTTGAGAATTAAATAAACAGAAATAAGTGAGAAGAAAAGAAGCAACGGGACGGACGGTGCCAGCCCGGCCTCACCTCTGGCTCCTCCGGAGCATCCTCTCCCGGGGGCGCCTTCTGCAGCAGATCAAAGAGGCCGTTGCTGGAAGCCCTCCAGTCGGCGGGCGGGGCGAAGGTCTCCTCGGGGTCCGCACCCCCTGCGTGCAGGGGGCCTGCCTCTTCCTGGCTCCAGCACGGCTCTTCTTCCGACGGCTTCAAGGCGCTGCTGCAGCTCGTGGGCGCGATCCCTGCCGTGGACAGGCTGCTGGGCACGGAGGTGTAGGATGACTGGGCCCCGGAGTACGGCCCGCCCTCCGGGGTCAAGGCCTGAGCCTCCAGGAGGTCAGGGACCGAGAGGCTGAGGCGGCGATCCAGGCGATGCCGCTCCAGTAAGCCTAGGGGTTTGTCTGGGTGCTTCTTCACCTTCTTTTTGCTCAGGTTGAGCAGCAAAGGCCTGGTCCGCTGTTTGAAGGAGCCCCAGACCGAGGGTTTATCCAGATCCATGGCTGCATGAAGACCCCAGAGGTGGCTCCGTGAAAGAGACGGCCGTCCCTGCAAAGCTCAGTGACTCCTAGAAAACAGAACAGGAGGAGAAGGGACGTGAAACGTCTGTGTGGCGTCAGGGCCCAGGAAAGCGGGCAAGGTGACTCAGAAATTGTACTCTTTCCAGTAAGTGATCGAGATGGAAGCATCTGATGGGTCACACCTACAGAGATCAGGAAAAGCTTAAAGAACTGAATTTTTAAAGACTTTTTTTAAATTGAAGAAGTTATAGTTAAAGCAATGAATGAAATGATTAGGTTGAAACACGCACGCACACACACACACACACACACACACACACGCACGCACACACGTAAATGCTTCATAGGAAGATGGCTTATTTCACTCAGCAAAACGCCCTCCGAGTTCATACATGCTGTTGCAAATGGAAGTGTTCCCTTCTTGTTCATGGGTATGTAATATTCCACTGTATATATATGGGAGGGCAAAAGCAGGCTTACAGTTGTGAGTATGCAAAACACAGAGTTTATTCTCGTATTTATTAACTATTGTATTCTTTTCCATACGAACAAGTGTAAACCTACTTTTCCCACCCAGAATATGTAACACATTTTCTTTACCCATTCATCCCTCGATGGACGTTTAGGTTGTTTCTGCGTCTTGGCCACTGTGAATAAAGCTGCAATGGACAAGGGCGTGCAGATATCACTTGGAGATACTGAGCTCATTTCCTTTGGATAAAAACTCAGAAAAGGGGGAGCTGGATTATACGGTATATATACTTTTAATTTTTTAATTTTTTTTAATCCTCACCTGAGGCTATTTTTCCGTTGATTTTTAGAGAGAGTGGAAGCTAGAGGGAAAGACAGAGAGAAATACTGATGTGAAAGAAACACATGGATTAGCTGCCTCCTGTACAAACCCCGACCAGGGCCCGGGCCGGGGAGGAGCCTGCAACCGAGGTACATGCCCTTGACCGGAATCGAACCGGGGACCCTTTGGTCCACAGGCTGATGCTCTATCCACTGAGCCAAACCGGCGAGGGCTACTTGTTAATATTTTAAGGAAACCCCTTACTGTTTTCCCTAATAACCATGCCATTTTACATTCCCACCAACAGCGTACAAAAGGGTTCTCTATTCTCCTCACCCATCAGCACTGGAAGGAGGATCTCTCTACAGAACAAGACACCTACACCACCCGGTGTTCACTCACCGAGGGAAAGTGAGCATCCCGCTCCTTCAAGCCGCCAAGGGCAGAACAAGGTCCTTCCAGGAAGCCGCCCCCGGCCAGGGCGCCTAATGGAAGATTCGATTCGCATGGTTCGGACCCAGACATCCTCCCGGCTGGCTGCTCGCAATCGGCCAAATGGGAGAAGGAGAAAGCTTTTCAATACCAGCCCACGTTTCTGACTGAATGTGGACCACAACCACCACCTGAGCAAGAAACCCAAGGAAGGGGCGGGGTCGGGGAATAACCACAGCTTAAGTTACGTGCATTGGAGTTTTTCCATGACACAGACTCCTGTGATTTATTTATTGGTCTATGTCAGCCGTGGGCAAACTACGGCCCGCGGGCCGGATCCGGCCCGTTCGGCTGTTCTATCCGGCCCACGGAGCCGAAACAGCGGAGGGTTCTCTTGCTCTCCCCTCCGCTCCTTTACTTTGAATTTATATTAGTTCACACAAACACTCCATCCATGCTTTTGTTCTGGCCCTCCGGTGCAGTTTAAGAACCCATTGTGGCCCTCGAGTCAAAAAGTTTGCCCACCCCTGGTATGTTCTGATGTTTACCATTTCCTTCTACACCCTTGGCGTTTCATTGGCTATACTTTTTTAAAATTCTCGACATGGAGAATGAGATACTGATTGTCAGACGGTATTATTTTCTTACTTACGAATTTAATGCTATAAATTTCCCTCTAAGAACTGAGTGTGCTGCACCCTGCAACTTTTGATATGTTGTATTTTCATTACCATTTAATTAAAAATATTTCTACCTTGCCCTAGCTGGTTTGACTCTGTGGACAGAGTGTCAGCCTGCAGACTGAAGGGTCCTGGGTTCGATTCCAGTGAAAGGGCACATGCCTGGGTTGCGGGCTCACTCCCCAGTGGGGGGCGTGCAGGAGGCAGCCGATCAGTGATTCTCTCTCATCATTGATGTTTCTATCTCTCTTTCCCTCTCCCTTCCTCTCTGAAATCAATAAAGATATATTTTTTTAAAAATATTTCCACCTGGATGGTGTGGCTCAGTGGTTGAACGCCAACCTATGAACTAAGAAGTCATGGTTCAATTCCCAGTCAAGGGCACATGCCCAGATTGTGGGCTCGATCCCCATTAGGAGATGTGCAGGAGGCAGCCGGTCAGTGATTCTCTCTCATCACTTATGTTTCTATCTCTCTCTCCCTCTTCCTTGCTCTCTGAAATCAACAAAAATATATTTAAAAAATATATATTTCCTACATTTCATTTTGAATTCTATGGAACATACAGGATTTTTTTTTTGTAGTGCTTAATTTCTAAAACATATCGGATTTTCTAGTTATGTTTATGTTTTGACTTCTAACTTAAGCTCCTAAGGATTAAGTCAGGGAGGGAAAATCCCTGTTTTCATTCCTCTGCAGTTGGAGGCTTTTTAAAATATATATATTTTATTGATTTTTTTACAGAGAGGAAGGGAGAGGGATAGAGAGTTAGAAACATCGATGAGAGAGAAACATCGATCAGCTGCCTCCTTGCACACCTCCTACTGGGGATGTGCCCGCAACCAAGGTACATGCCCTTGACTGGAATCGAACCTGGGACCCTTCAGTCCGCAGCCCAACGCTCCATCCACTGAGCCACACCGGTTAGGGTTGGAGGCTTTTTTATGGCACAGCTTACAGTTAATTCTGCGGCTGTTGGGTTCTGTGCATGTCCATTAGTTAAAAACTGATTGACCGTGTCGATTAGATCTATGTTCTTCATCCTCCTCCTTGTTCTATCAGTGAAGAAAAGAGGACAGGTCCTGAGAAACAGCCGTGATTTCGAGTTGACAGAACTCAGTGAGGAGAATGAGAGGGAGGGAGGTGTCCGGATTGAGCCCAGCCCCACCGAAGAGCACTAGGGCCATTCGGCTCAGACGTCCCGTTTAAGGGGCTATTCTGAGCTCAGTGCTGGCTTCTTTGTGTTTGGGAAGTTCAAGTGGAGAAGCCGAGCTGGCAGCGGGGCACACGAGAGTGGAGCCACGAGGGAGGTCGGGTTTAGAGACAGACTTGGCAGAGACGGAGGCGTGGAAATACCGAGAAGAGCAGAAGACTGAAAGGACGGGAATGAGCTTGAAGGAACTCCAGCACTGCACTGTCTGCTCAAGTAGGATCAACTGGCAAAGGAGACTGAAACAACAGAAAACAACTACAACAGCTAGAGAGCGGGTGGGAAAAGCGGGGTGTCGCCTTAAAACACCAAAGCCGAAGGCAGAGGAAGGGCGTTGTGTGAAGGAAGTGGTCAAGAACATCACAAGCTTGCAGGTTAACTGCCATCAGTCCTGAGCCCACCGACGTGGTGCAACAGAGATGATTGGCGATCTTGGTAGGATCTGTTTTGGGGGCTTTCGGGGTAGAAAATCTGACTGAAATCGGTCCAAAGGGGAGGGGGAAGGAAGACATGGAGGCCACAGGTTAGATGACTTCCTAACAGTTGGACTGGAAGAGAAGATGGACGTAGGTTGCCCATGTTGAGGGATGATCATGGTTAGAGTTAGGCAGATGCCATACTCCGGATGCTAAAGGCACAAGCTTCAATTAATAACTATTTGACTGGCCCGGCTGGTGTGGCTCAGTGATTGAGCATCAACCTATGAACCAGGAGGTCACAGTTTGACTCCCAGTCCGGGCACATGCTAGGGTTGTGGGCTGGCTCCCCAGTGTGGGGCGTGCAGGAGGCAGCTGATCCATGATTCTCTCTCATCATGGATGTTTCTCTATCTCTCTCCCTTCCTCTCTGAAATCAATTTAAAAATACATTAAAAAAAAAGAAAATAATAATAAGTAATTGATTGAACTGCTACCCATCACTTGCCAACACACACACACACACACACACACACACACACACACTCTCTTCCTTGCTTCCTTTATCAGAATATGCATTATCTGCTGAGCAACTATAGACCCACGTTTTGCAAACCACACACGGTGCCATAAACAACCCCATGGATATACACCAAGTGGGAGAGAAGGTAATTCACTCCTTCCCCTAATTGCACTTAATGGCCCCACGGTGAACCACACACACAGAGCTCTTAACCAGTTCCTGCATCAGAGAGCAACTGCCAAACTTCAAACGTCCTGCCTGACGTTATCAGCACAGGTGAGGTTTCCCTGGGCAGGGATTATCTGCAGAAACAGAATGTCTGGAGTACCTTTAGGACATCGCCGGCAGAGGGATGGCGTGAGAGGATGATGTTAACTTCCCAGAAAAACCTGACCCCACATTGCAAAAGCTCTTTTAGGTTATTAAATGCAGCGAAAAGGTTAGACTAAAGACACACATCCTATATAATAAAAGGGTAATATGCAAATTGACCCTACCTGCAGAACGACCGGTCGCTATGACATGCACTGACCACCAGGGGGCAGACGCTCAACACAGGAGCTGCCCCCTGGTGGTCAGTGTGCTTCCACAGGGGGAGTGCCGTTCAGCCAGAAGCCGGCTCCCCATGTGGGACATCCCCCGAGGGGGGCTTCTGGGCTGCCAGAGGGATGTCTGACTGCCAGCTTAGGCCCAATCCCCCGGGGAGAGGGCCTAAGCTGGCAGGTGGACATCCCCCAAGGGGTCTCAAACTGCAAGAGGGTGCAGGCCGGGCTGAGGGATCGCCCCCCCCCCCCGAGTGCACGATTTCTGTGCACTTGGCCACTAGTTAATTTAGAACAAAGAGAACCTTATATACATCTCCCTACACAATGTCTGTTGTACACAAAAGAGCATAAATGTGTCATCCAACATTTATAAGGAAGATGGATGAGTGAGTGTTAAAATGGGACTCTTTTCTCCATTGAAACTATTTGTTTTGGACACACCACTTCCTTATTCCAAATTCTAAAACTACTCTATAACTGTCAGCTATCCGAGTTGGAACACAATTGTCCAGGACAGAGAATAACATAATATTCTTCAGGTAGAGCTGAGCCTGATGAGTCCTTGGCCTAATAAAGCAACTGCCTGTGGACTTGGGAATCTAACGGGGTCTGTGGAAAATACTCAGGTCGGATTCTGTCCGGAACTTGAAGAATATTAAAATGTGCTCGAGGAAAAACTAACATGAAATACTAGAAAACTGTCTACAGCAATGCATAATCACAAGCATCTGAGCCCAATAAATTCAATCTTTATGAAACTGCTCTTTTCCTTACAGAAGAAACACTGATCCCAGCAGGTGTGGCTCAGTGATTGGGTGTCGACCTATGAACCAGGAGGTCACGGTTCCATTCCCAGTCAGGGCACATACCAGGGTTATGGGCTCGATCCCCAGTAGAGGGCGTGCAGGAGGCAGGCGATCCATGATTCTCTCTCATCCTTGATGTTTCTCTCTCTCTCCCTCTCCCTTATTCTGTGAAATCAATAAAAATATTTAAAAAAAAAGAAAACAGTGAATATTCAAACTGAGACATCAGTGTTCAGTAAGTCTGTCTAAAGATATGACTCAAGCTATTCAAAGCTGTAGGAATAAATCTATGTTTTTATCTAAGATATTAATTACGCTTACGATTGAATTTCATCAGAACTTGAAAATTAGCAGAATTTGAAACCAAGACCAAATCATCATAATGCCGTCATTGAAAAGACGTGACTCCAGACAACCAGTGCTGTAGGGATACATCTGTGTTATTATCTGCCTCAACAATAACTATGCTTACAACTGCATTTGCAGAGAGCTTGAAGCTCAGCAGATTTTGAAACCAACCCCAAGCAAGCCTAATTGCTTCAACAGGAGACCTTTCAACGGGCACTTTACAAACAGCATTTGATCCTAAGAGAGGAAGACATGGCAATGTAGCTGGAGATATTAATAAAAATTTTAGCCCTGGCCAGTTTGCTCAATGGTTAGAGCACTGCCCCGCAGACCGAAGGGTCAAGGGTTCAATTCCCAGTTGAGGCACATACCCTGGTTGTAGGCTCAATCCCCGTCCCAGTCAGGGCACAAACAGAAGGCAACCAGTCGAAGTGTCTCTCGCACATCAGTGTTTCTCTCTCCCTCTCTCTCTCTCTCTCTCTCTCTCTCTCTCTCTCTCTCTCTCTCCCCTGCTCCTCCCTATCTTCCACTCTTTCTTCAAAGATCAATGGAAAAAATATCTTCAGGTGAGGATTAAAAAGAAAAACAAAAACGTTTTTATACTAATCCTATGTAATAAAGAGCTAATATGCTAATTAGATTGAATAGCAGAAGGACCATCCGGACGACCTTCTGGATGAAGCTGGGGCCGAGGCAGCCATGGCTGTGAGGGGCCGAGGCATGCATTTCGTGCATCGGGCCTCTAGTACCTTAATAATATTAATAACAGTGTTCCAAACGATCCCTGATTCAGTACTGAAAATCCGTCAACTAGACTTCTCTTAAATCCTAAAAGTAAAACGACCCATCACATCTATATAGAAAATGATGCCATATATGCATCTTTTAAAAATAATAGCAATTTTCTCAACGCTGGCTCCACGCAACGAAGTCCCTGAAGTCAGGGAGCATACATGCTGAAGGAGGAGATGGATAAACATTAGTACAAAAATACAAACAAATGGCAGAATACACACGTGCCGTCGTCTAAGTTGCTCAGGAAGAAATAGGAAGCCAGCAAAGGGCAGACAAGGTGGTCCTCTCCCCAACCCATCAGCCAATCACAGGTCGTTCTTAGCTACTCTGAGGGCCACAGGGAAGATTCACAGGAGAGACAGGTGGATCTTGGCCACGTGCTCTCAGAATCGTCCAGGTGAAACCTGGAGGGAGTGCATGTGTGTGTGTGTGTGTGTATGAGCACACACGTGTGTGTGCCTGCATGTCTGGCTAAAGAGATTTAAAGGTATTATCTAGCTTAACTGAAAGAAATCCTTGCAAAGAAACTCTGGACTGGAGATAATCCTAACAATGAAGAATGGGCAAACGTATTAGCGTGGTAATGATACTCCTAGAATGGGCTTTATTTCACCAACAATTAAGGGATTTAGAATGTTAGTGATGACATGCTTAATCACATTGCCTTAGTAAAAATGAGTGTTTGATTATTAATAAATTGGGTGAGAGCAAAAGGTTCTTAATAATCGTAATTGGTTTTTAAGTGTTTATATACTGTTCATTTCAGCTGCACCTCATCCTTCCTTTTTAAATCATCTTTATGAAGGCATAATTTACATACCCTAAAATTTACCCATTTTAAGGGTGCAAGGGAATAACAACTTGTAAATTTTCTGAGTTACGCAACCACCTCCACAGCCTACTTTTACAAGTCATCCTTCCCTTTCAACATCTTATTTAATGCAAATTAGAATGCATGTATTATATGCGTTCTGAGCTATGTATATGCCATCTCCTTGTAAATAAACGCATACACATACAAGTGCAGACAGGTGGGGATGTGCTTTTAAATATTTAATAATAGAGAAGCATGAACTAAAAGATGGGGTCTGTGGCTTTAGGAACGCAATCACAACATCCCCTCAAGTCCACGTGCCCCCTTACAGAAGCCACACTGTTCTCCGTTCCTTTATCTGCCGCTCTAGAGCTTTTGCTATCGTTATGGAAGACTCAATGCCGCCTTCTGCACTTGGAGCTGTGGGTATGTGGTCCCCGATAAAATCCGAGGGACAGCAAACACACGGCCCTTGTAGAGACAATTGTTTTGGCAATCATACTATCAGATGCGAGGAAGCCCCAGCAGCGTGAGTGCCTTGTGGCTAGACATGCAGACCTGAAGTTCAATGAGGTAACGCACAACCTCCAAGATTCTAGGCTGAACGACAGACACGCCGAGAAATGACAGATCAGCCTAAATAACTCAGTACCTATCCTCCTATATAATAAAAGCCTAATATGCAAATCGACCGAATGCTGGGACAACCTGCGGACCGACTGGTTGCTATGACGCTCACTGACCACCAGGGGGCAGACGCTCAACGCAGGAGCTGCCCCCATCCCACAAGCCCCAGGTGGCCAGGGCAGGTGCCAATGGGGGTACCCAGATCGCCCCGCTGGCCGCCGCATAGAGGGAGGCGACCGGCGGCAGCAGTGGGGCCTGCGAGTGGCAGCGCCAGGCCAGCCAAGGTGGGTGCCAGTGGGGGCTCCCCGGTCGCCCCATCAGTCACCCCACAGATTGGCCCTGATCGCTGGCCAGGCCTAGGGATGCTTCCTGTGCATGAATTTCGTGCACCAGGCCTCTAGTCAATAATAACCTTAAATGTAAACAGATTCAATGCTCCAATCAAAAGGCACTGGGCAGATGAATGGATACAGAAACATGACCCAATTATATGCTGTCTACAAGAGACCCACCTCAGAACAAAAGACACACACAGGATGAGAGGAAAGGGATGGAAAAAAATATTCCATGCAAATAGAAACAAACAAGAAAGCCTGGATAGCAATACTCACACCTGACAAAATAGACTTCAAAATGAAGGCCATCACAAGAGACAATAAAGGCACTACATAATACGACAGGCATCGATCCAACAAGAGGATATAACCCTGGTAAGCAGATATGCACCCAATAGAGGCACACCTAAATATATAAAAAAAACCTTCTAGAGGACTTTAACGGCGAGATTGACAACAATACAGTCATAATAGGGGACTTTAACATCCGTCTGACTTCACTGGATAGATCTTCCAGACAAAAACTTACCAAGGAAACAGAGACTCTAAAGGACACACTGGATCAGATGGATTTAATTGACATTTATAGAACATGTCACCCCAATGCAGCAGAATATACATTCTTCTCAAGTGCACATGGGTCATTCACAAAGATGGACCACATGTTAGGACACAAAACAAGTCTCTACAAGGTCAAGAAGACTGACATCATACCAAGCATCATCAGAGACCACAATGGAATGAAATTAGAAATCAACTACAGTTAAAAAACACTCAAAAACATTCAAACACATGGAGGCTAAACAGCATGTTAATAAATAACTAGAGGCCCAGTGCACAAAATGCGTGCACTCGGAGGGGTCCCTCAGCCCGGCCTGCACCCTCTCGCAGTCCGGGAGCTTTTGGGGGATGTCCGACTGACGGCTTAGGCCTGCTCCCCCTGGGCCCGGCTTCTGGCTGAGTGGCACTCCCCCTGTGGGATCACACTGACCAGCAAGGGGCAGCTCCTGCATTGAGTGTCTGCCCCCTGGTGGTCAGTGTGCATCATAGCAACCGGTCATTCTGTCCTTCGGTTAATTTGCCTGTATTTTATTACATAGTATGAGTGGGTTACCAGTGAGATCAAGAAAAATCAAAAACTTCCTGGAAACAAATGAAAATGAGCACACAACAACCCCAAATCTCTGGGACACAGCAAAAGCAGTGCTGAGAGGGAAGTTCATAGCACTACAGGCATACCTCAAAAAACAAGAAAAACTAATAATAAACTATTTAACCCTACAAAAGGGGGTGGGGGTGAAGGTGGGTTAGAAGAGGTCCATGGGGGAAAAAGGGGAACATCTGTAATACTTCCAATAATAACCATTTTTTTTAAAATGAAAGCCCTGGCCAGTATGGCTCACTGGATAGAGTGTCCGCCTGCGGACGGAAGGGTCCTGGGTTCAATTCCGGCCAAGGGCACATGCCAGAGTTCCAGGCTCGATGCCCAGCGGGGGGCGTGCAGGAGGCAGCCGACCCATGATTCTCTCTCATCATGGATGTTTCTATCTCGCTCTCCCGCTCCCTTCCTCTCTGACATCAATAAAAATGTATTTAAACAATAAAAAATAAAGCACAGATCAGCATCTCAGGCCTCTGAACATCAAGGGACCCCATGAAACAGCCAGAAAAACACGGCTGCTCCCAAAACAGCAGGCACACTTCCTAAGAGCAATTGCTTTTATCTCGAAGAGAGTGCGGATCAGGCCTTGCTTTTTGGGGACTCGTTGGAACTCCAGTTACACTGAGACTTCCTCTGTCCCTAGCCGCCTAGTTTAACAAGACCTCCTCTGCACCTTTTCCTATTTGAGAACTTGGCCCCTTAATTATTTTCCTTACCTTCTGGGGGAGAGTTTGTTGGTGGTGGTGGTGGTGCATAATAAAAGCCTCAAGTAAAATAAAAAGGAAAGTTGAATATGGGTAACTCAGTTGCTTACTATTGTGGGCTGATGTGCCGAACTCTGCCTGAAATACGTGTGAGTAAAGATTCAGCCCCAAACCCAAGGGCATATGGCATCCTGCCTGCTTCTGAAACACGCTTACGGTCACAAAGATTGAAGTCAGAGTCCATTTTGCACCACAAAGAAGAAGTAATAATCAAGATTTCTTTTTCCATAAAAATTCAGTTTGCAACCAATGGAACATAATACAAACCTTTGGCATATATGCTTTATGGAGCAGTAAACATATTAAATGCACACTAAATGGGACATTTAAACACTGCAGCTTGCCCTTTTCCCAGTTCGTTTTTGTTTTTTTTTGTTTGTTTGTTTTTATTTTAATATGTTTTATTGCTTTTTTACAGAGAGGAAGGGAGAGGGATAGAGAGCTAGAAACATCGATGAGAAAGAAACATCGATCAGCTGCCTCCTGCACACCTCCTACTGGGGATGTGCCCGCAACCAAGGTACATGCCCTTGACCGGAATCGAACCTGAGACCCTTCAGTCCGCAGGCCGACGCTCTATCCACTGAGCCACACCGGTTAGGGCCCCAGTTCGTTTTTATTGAGATACTACAAACCCATGAGTAGGCTGGGAGAGGGCCAGCACACCATGGGGTTTGCATAGAAAAGACTGGAACTCCCATTCCAACTGACCTAATGCGTCCTTTTAATTCCCATTTTTTTGCGTCTGTTTAATAATAGATGTAATATCGGTACCACAGTACAGGTGCATAATTTATAAGGAAATAATGTACACTCCCATTGGGTGTGCCTGCTGACTGGCTGTATTATGAAAAAAAGAATGGGGGACATTTCAAAAGCACAGGGCCCATTCAGCCCTTTAATCTGCTGGAAATATAATACTAACCTGCAATACTAAGAAAAGATGGTGTGTTTCCCCTCCAGGCAATGACTATTTTCAGAACCGCGTCTCTCCTTTCAGAAAGAAGTATCAGGGAATGAATATAATACACACCAGACAAGCTGAAATAGGCAAGATGCTTGTTTTTAGAAAAATTAAAAAAAAAATTGCAAGTGTGATTTAAACAGGGTTTTCGGTAAATACTGCCGTCACCTCCCCTAACGGGTGGTTCTCTTGGGGAACCCAGTAAGCATTCATTTCAACAAATGATCTCATTTGTCTCAAGTTTACTCTTAACATTTACAAACTGCAAGAGGGTGCTTCCCTCCAGCCCTTCCTTTAATTTGCATTTTCAACAGCAGACACAGAGGACTTCCTGTGCTCGCTCCCAGGTGAGGAGGCAAAGGTAGGAGAAAAAAAAGAAAAGATTTGCATCTCCTTTGAGAGCTGAGTCACTCACAATTAGAGCCAGATTCACACTCACACCATTAAAAGGAACCCCTGTATCTGGTGATCGGAAGCCGTGATTTAGCTGTGACATCATAAATAACACCCGGGGAATGGAAGCGCTGAGGGGAAAGGTTAATACGCAGAAATGACCATAAATATTCTTCAATTGGCAATGTTTCCAGAAAGGAAATGACTTTTCCTTTTTGGTGCTCCTGGCTCACCGTAGTTACTCCACCCACTGCTGCAGGCGCAAAACCTACAGGAGATAAGGTTGAGTTGGGCCTGATCTTTCACCAACTGGGCCAGTTCCTCTTCTGAATGAACTCCCAGGGTTGGCTTTCCACTGCCAAGGTTGGATCCCGGTCCAGGGCACATGCCCCGGTGGTGGGCTGGATCCCCAGTGGGGGGCGTGCAGGAGGCAGGCAATCCATGATTCTCTTTCATCATGGATGTTTCTCACTCTCCTCCCTCTCCCTTCCTCTCTGAAATCAATAAAAACCTATTAAACAAAAAAGAAAAAAAACTCAAAAGATACCTTTTGGAGGACAGTGTAATTATTGGTGCACTGAAGTGGGAAACAGCATGGAAAAGTACAAAGGTTAATGTATGCATGTATATAAGCATAACCAATGGATGCAAGACACGGAGGGGTAAGGGCATGTATGGGAGTGGGGTAGGGGGACAATGGGGGGGACATGGACACATGTAATACCTCAATCAATCCTATATAATAAAGAGGTAATATGCAAATTGGCTGTTACACCCTCACAAGATGGCTGCCTACGACCAGGTCGGCAGGGGGGTTAGTGAGGGACGACCAAACGACTGAACAAGCAGGCTGTGTGGGGTGACCAGGCCTGCAAGGGGGGCAGTTGGGGGCAACCAGGCCGGTGGGGGGGCAGTTAGGGGTGACCAGGCCCGCGGGGGTGGGGGCAGTTAAGATCGGGCCTAAACCAGTAGTCGGACATCCCCCGAGGGGTCCCGGATTGGAGAAGGTGCAGGCTGGGCTGAGGAGGACCCCTCCCGCCGTGCACGAATTTCGTGCACGGGGCCTCTAGAAATAAATAAATAAATAAATAAATAAATAAATAAATAAATAAATAAATAAGATAAAAAAATAATAATAAAGAAAGAAAAAAAGCAATGGATTTAGATATCCTATGAAGGAAGTACCGATAATACCCAGCAGCAATTAGAAAGGAACCACACGAACATCTAAATGCTACGAAGAAAGCATCTGTTGTCAGCGATCTGCCATCGAGGCATCCAAAGCTCTCACATCACCCCCTCTCCCCGCCCCTCCCCGCTGGCCCAGTCTCTGTGCGCACACGTGCAACCCTGATTCTACACTTTGAAACTGGAGCTATTGAAGGGGAAAGTAAACAGTGTCCTTCCGACCATAAAGAACCACGTTCCAAGCAGATGTTCATGTCAACCCTCCCATGAGCTAAAACACCGGATTTTTTTTTAAACTGCTGAAAAAAAAAAAAAGTTCGTTTTCCATCCTGGGATGTTAATGGTTATAACTGTACGAATATGGCAAATCAATCAGACCTGTGACAGAAAGTCAAGGAACTTTCGTACTGCTCATGTTTTTTATGAGTTAAAAAAAAACAACCTCATAAATAGTAATGAAGGAATAAAATACACAAAACCCATTCTCCTGAGGAACTCAGAGTCCAGTAGGATGAGAGAGAGCAAAGCAACCCCAGCACAGCACAGTGTGAGCCATGAGGTGTTATGAATGAGACCCTAATGGAGCACATAGTAGGTACATTAACCTAACATGATAAGATCCTAGACCAGGGAAGAAGCAAGCAGAATGGAGGTGTGGAGACCGATTGAGAAGGTGAATTATGTAATCTACTGATGATCTGTGTTGGGAGGGGAAGGGAGGGCAAAGGAACGTGTGTAAGGTTTCCAAATGGGAAGTGGGGAGGAAAAGCGAATAAGACTGAAGCATCCATCTTATATAAAAACTGCTGTTTGAAATTTTAACCCTGCTATTTTGGCTTCTTTAAACGCTTGTGTGCTTAAATAAGAAGGAAAATAAGACTAGTCCCATTCCAGAGAGGTCATAACCTATGCCCCAGACAGAGGTGTCAGTGCTGACACCAGGCCAGGCCTTGAGATACGGTCTCATGGCCCCATCCCAGCACGTAGGCCTTCTCTCCCAGAAGGCCCGGAAGTCTCCTTCCAAATGTGGGAGACGAAAGAGCTAGGGCAGTGGTCGGCCAACTCATTCGTCAACAGAGCCAAATATCAACAGGACAACGATTGACATTTCTTTGGAGAGCCTAATTTTTCAAACTTGAACTTCTTCTAATGCCACTTCTTCAAAATAGACTCGCCCAGGCCGTGGTATTTTGTGGAAGAGCCACACGCAAGGGACCAAAGAGCCGCGTGTGGCTCGCAAGCCGCAGTTTGCCAACCACTGAGCTAGGAAAAGTATAAATAGAAAAGGATTCCTCCATGTGGGGGGGTGGCCAGAATTTGAAAGGCACGTTTTTCTCTGGCCCTGCCCTTAATAAAACGTAACTCCCTTTCTCTAAGCATGGCTTGTTGTTTTCCCCCGGTCTTCTGTAACAAGACCAAAAACGCTGAGAGAGGAAGAAGTTCCAAAGAGGGCTCCATCATTTCAAACACTCCAGAGAAGGTGGCTGAGGAAGGCTGAGGCACATCCCTTGTTTTTGACTGTTGAGAGGGGAGTAGAGACCTTGGGGACCCCAGAAGCCAGAATGCAGGGCGCAGGGGAAGCAGGAAAATAAGATAGGACAAGAGACACCCTTTCAAGCAGCTTTGCTCTGAAGAGGACAGCGCCGTATGCCAGCGGACATACAATAGATAGTACCATTTGACTGAGGTGGGTTAAATTTTCAACAGCAAACTCACAAACTTTAAGTAGAAGCTGTAAATATATATATAAGATTCAGATTTCAATGTCAGATCCCTCAAAAACAATCTCACAATTGCCTTTCCCCTGGGTATTATAGTTTTCATGTCATATTTCGATGGCGGGCAAGTCTACCTAGTTAGAAGAGACGCTGGCCTTAGATTATAGGTCCAAAACTTTGGAATTAGAAAAGATGTAAGTTTTGTTTGTTTTTACTTTCAGAGACAAGAAACTAAACAAGAGACATGAATGGAAAAATTATGGTTTACATTTCCCTGCTCTGTGGCACCCAGGGCAGTGATCGGCTCTTAGTAGAGGCCTAATTAACATTCATTAAATGGAACTAAAGGTCAAATGGCTAATGAGGATAGATACCCGGCTGGAATCTAGATATTTTGACTCTCCAGGAAACACTTTTCAGTGACAACTCAAAAAGGTGTGCCTTGCCCTAACCGGTGTGGCTCAGTGGATAGAGCGTCGGCCTGGGGACTGAAGGGTCCTGGGTTCGATTCCGGTCAAGGGCATGTACCTTGGTTGTGGGCACATCCCCAGTAGGGGGTGTACAGGAGGCAGCTGATTGATGTTTCTCTCTCATTGATGTTTCTAACTCTCTGTCCCTCTCCCTTCCTCTCTGTAAAAAAATCAATAAAATATACATATTTTTTTTAAAAGGTGTGCCTTGCACTTGCAAAAACTTAAAAAAAAAAGAAATTATTCTCAATGTCATTAATCATTAGGAAAATGCAAATCAAAACCACAATGACATACCACCAGACGCTCGTTAGAATGGTCCCTATGGGAAAAAAAAAAAAAAAAGTGTTGCCCAACCAGAGTGGCTCAGTGGTTGAGCGTCAGCCTATGAACCAGGAGGTCACGGTTCAATTCCCAGTGAGGGCACATGCCTGGGTTGCGGGCTCGATCCCCAGTGTGGGGCGTGCAGGAGGCAGCCTATCCATGATTCTCTCTCACCATTGATGTTTCTATTTCTCTCTCTCCTTCCCTTCCCCTCGAAAATCAATGAAAAAAAATATATAGCCCTGACCAGTTTGGCTCAGTGGATGGTGCATCGGCCTGCTAACTGAAGGGTCCCGGGTTCAATTCCGGTCAAGGGCATGTACGTTGGTTGCGGGCACATCCCCAGTGGGAGGTGTGCAGGAGGCAGCTGATCGATGTTTCTAACTCTCTATCCCTCTCCCTTCCTCTCTGTAAAAAATCAATAAAATAAAAAATAAAATAAAAATAAAAAAGTAAAAAATATATATATTTTTTAAAGTGTTGGTGCTCTGGAATCCTTGAGCAGTGTTGGTGGAGTGAAAATGCACTATGGAAAACAGTACAATGGTTCCTCCAAAAACATAGAATTACCCTATGTTTCAGCAATTCCACTTCTGGGTGTATACCCCCCCCCCCAAAAAAAAAGTGAAAGCAGGGACTCACCGAGGTATCTGTGCACCCATGTCTGTCAACCAAACAGAATTCCTCCAAGGGCCACTATTTTCAATCATTTCCCAAAGCCATGCTTTTCATGCCCTTATAGAAATATCAACGGACGGCTTCTCATTTGGATCAGATACTTGCTAAAACCTGACCGTGGGGACATTTCCTACTGCTGCTCGCTCTACACGTAACTGACACCGACTCACACTGAACGATACAAGGGGGGTAGCTTTTATTCCCCAGAACAGATCATTTCTGTGCTAAAATCGGGGGGGGGGGGGGGGGAGGAGGCTGTGCTGTCCATTTTGCTGTCTTAGCCCTTTCATGCGGAATTCTATAAAAAAGCCTAAAAACCAAAATGTATTATTCCAGGCCACTTTTCTCTTAATTCTATGACGGTTCCCTGAGCGATGTCTTTTTGCACAGCTCATGACATTTAACACAGAGACCCTCACCGAGCAAATAAGAGGGAACACGCACAGCTCTCGTCTCCATAGTCAGGTACCAATTCACTTCGATACATTTCCTGTGAAGGTTACTCCATGGTGTCAGCTCTTCCGAGAGCCCAGTGATCTGCCTTAATGTGTTTTCAGATGCAGAGCAGTTTAGAGAAAATCCATACAAAAATACACAGCCCACTGGCTCCGGTGCTAACTCCCAATACAAGCTCACGGGGTGAAATATGAAATCATTCCAGGTGAGGAACAGAATGTCTTGCAGTTTGCACGAGGCGACAATTGGGTTCATGCAAACCACAAATGCACGCCTAGGCTAGGAGATTGAAGACAGAATGCTCACTATTCAGTGGTATATTTGTAGAGGTATACGCACACCTCATAAAGGGAAACATAGATATATGCACACATCATAAAGGGAATTGTAGATATACACACACACATCGTAAAAGGAAATCTGAACCACTAAACCCCATTAATGCTGCCATTAAAATTTAAATCTCTGATGCTGGATAGTGACCTGGAAAATGATTTATGATATAACTAGAGGCCTGGTGCATGAAAATTCATGCACTGGAGACTGGAGGGGGGGGTCCCTCAGCCTGGCCTGCCCCTTCTCACAGTCGGGAGCCCTCAGGGGCGGAAGGTGACCCGGCGATCAGGGGAAGGTGATGCTCCCATCACACCTCTGCTGCTGCCACTGCCGGCAGCGCAAGCCTCGGCCGGCCCTGGTTACCTGAGCCTCGGGCGGCCCTGGGCGGCTGGGCAGCCGCCATCCGAGGTTCGCCTGTGCCTTTGGCCTGCCTGCCACCCCGGTGGGGCTGAGGGGACTGGGCGCCACCATCTTGTGGCTGTGGGTGCCGCCATCTTTGAGGGTGTGGCAGTCCATTAGCATATTCCCTCCTTACTGGCTGTCGCGCTGCCATCTTTGTGATGACATGAGGGTCAATTAGCATATTCCCTCTTTATTAGAAAGGATTGTACATGGAAGACACACAAACTACACAATGGCACCTACGCTATGCTTAAAGTCTATGAAGTTATGTGTAAGGATGGACTAGAATATAAGGAACATGGAAAGCCTTTTCTTTTTTTTCTTTTAAATATATTTTTATTGATTTCAGAGGGAGGGAGAGAGAAAAAGAGAGAGAGAGGGGGATAAAGAGAAACATCAACGATGAGACAGAATCATTGACTGGCTGCCTCCTGCACGTCCCACACCGGGAATCAAGCCTGTGCCCTGACTGGGAATCGAACCGTGACCTCCTGGTTCATAGGTCGAAGGTGCTCAACCACTGAGCCCCACCAGCCAGGCTGGAAACACTTTTCACGGTCGTTTTTTCAAGGCAGAGGATATTTGAATTTTTTCTAAATGTTTTATTTCTGTTCCCTTTAATACTGACACCATGTGTTTGGGTTAACACACAGCCATAAAAATCAAGGTAAGGTGTGCAGTGGTATTTTCTGTTTGTGTATGCTTTCCTCCAGCAGGAAGGAAAAATCCCATACAAGGTATTCTTGGATGAAACCAGGTTTCCGATGGCCAGCTCAGCTCCATTCGGACAGCTACCTGCAGAGTCCTTACGGCCAAGGATCGGGAGGCTCAGTGGGAAGCGTGGCGCTCTCAGCGTTGAGTATGGGCTCCGGGCTTCCGGAGAGAATTCCCAAATGAACCTCCCCCAGTTTTCTACCGTCTCTCATGCCATGCAGACCAGCTAGGGAGAGACTCGGAGAGATCAGAACTATCTGAACACAGCTCCCCACTGAGCTAAAACACCGCCCCATGAAGTTTTTAAACAGGAAGAAGCATTAGGTTCTGTGAAGACAGGCAAGCATGACACCTTCTAGTTCATTAAGGCCAAAACGAAGGGTTTCAAGCCTGGGACGCACAGAGCAGCGGCTGGACCCCGAGGATTCAGAGACTTTCCTGGAATTTCCGTTGGAATGGGTCTCGGAAACCGTCTAGCCTTAGGTCTAAACACCTTCACTGGGAACCTGGACAGAGCAGGATGGTTCAAATGAGATGTTCCGTGGCTTGGAATGGAACAGTAAGGGGGGGAAAGGTAAAATTCAACGGGGCGACCCCCGTACAGGCGACTCGGCTTCTCTGAGCCTCAGTGTTCCTTTCTATCCAATGGGGATGAGTTTACCTAGAAGGTTCCTGAGAGAACCAGGAATGACTCAGTGATTGAGGACTCTGAGCTCATGGTGATAAAGCTAGACACTGACCCAGGCTGGAAGCTGGGGAGGAAACAGTTAATAAGCCGAAACCGGTTTGGCTCAGTGGATAGAGCGTCGGCCTGCGGACTGAAGGGTCCTGGGTTCGATTCCGGTCAAGGGCATGTACCTGGGTTGCGGGCACATCCCCAGTAGGAGGTGTGCAGGAGGCAGCTGATTGATGTTTCTCTCTCATCGATGTTTCTAACTCTCTATCTCTCTCCTTCCTCTCTGTAAAAAATCAATAAAATATATTTAAAAAAAATAATAAATAAATAAATAAATAAATACCTGAACCCCAATCTGGGCCACACCTATGTGTTCACACTTTTTTAAAAAAAATATTTTATTGATTTTTTCCGGAGAGGAAGGGAGAGAGATAGAGAGTTAGAAACATCGATGAGAGAGAAACATCGATCAGCTGCCTCCTGCACACCCCCTATTGGGGATGTGCCCGCAACCAAGGTACATGCCCTTGACCGGAATCGAACCCGGGACCCTTCAGTCCCCAGGCCGACGCTCTATCCACTGAGCCAAACCGGTTAGGGCTGTTCACACTTTTTATGTCACATAAACAGTTCATGATGTTTAAAAACAATTCATCATTGGGGGCTGGGAGCAGTCGGGGGAGCTCAATGGAGGGAAAAGGAGACTCCTGTAATACTTTAAATGATAAAGAATTTAAATTTTTTAAAAAAATAGCTTTTGTGCCCGAAGACTCAGAAAAAGGAAGGGACATTTCGCTTATAACATTGTGCAGAGGTTTCCATGGGAAGCTGGGAAAAGCAAATATAGATGTGTGGTTGAATTATCAAAAAAAAAAAAAAAAGAATTCATCATGGACCATCTCAGTTCTGCCCTGTCTCCTGGTTCAATATTAGCACAGGGACCGGCTCTTATTCTTGGCTCACCCTGCAAGGCTCCCAGCCAACTCAGGAGGCTCCAGAGCATGAAGGAAATGTCAGAGGAAGCCTACCTGTTTAGACAGGCCTACACGCTGAAGGCGACTTCCACTGAGGCCTCCTGCAACGTTCAACACACTAACCCAGGGGTGGGCAAACTTTTTGACTCGAGGGCCACAATGGGTTCTTAAACTGGACCGGAGGGCCGGAACAAAAGCATGGATGGAGTGTTTGTGTGAACTAATATAAATTCAAAGTAAAGGAGCGGAGGGGAGAGCAAGAGAACCGGATAGAACAGCCGGATCCGGCCCGCGGGCCGTAGTTTGCCCACGGCTGCACTAAACTATGTGGGAGAAAGTGCAAACACACACAGCAGGAGAAGGTACAGGGGAACACGGAGGCCGCTGGAGGCAGGTAAAGGCTCCAGAGATGGAGAGACTTCTATGTTCCAGCAACAGCCAAGAAGATTCCAGAAAAACATGTCCCTGTAGGCCAGGACTTGCAGACACATTTTACTGGACTGTGTCACCAACTAACCATGTGGGAGGGTAAGCGGGCCTTCGGCACCTCTGGGCTCCAACTGGTTCCAGGGAGGACACAGCAGGAGGTTGAAGAGCTTGACCCCAAAAGTCATTTCCAGACTACAAAGCTAATAATTTTTTTAAATCCTCACCAGAGGATATTTTCCATTGATTTTTAGAGAGAGTGAAAGGGAGGGGGAGAGAGAGAGAAAGAGAGAAACATCGATGTGAGAGAGACACATCAACGGGTTGCCTCTCACAGGAGCCCGGGATCGAGCCTGCAACCAAGGTACGTGCCCTTGACCGGAATCAAACCCGGAACCCTTCAGTCTGCGGTCCGATGCTCGATCCACTGAGCCAAACTGGCTAGGGTGAATTTTGTAGATATAAAATATTTTACATTGGGCACAACACTTCTATATACACTGAGTGGCCAGATTATTATGATCTCTGAATGCATAATAATCTGGCCACTCAGTGTGTGTATATGTATGTATACATATACATATACATATACATATCCTATCTAATAAAACAGTAATATGCAAATTAACCATCACTTCGCTACACCCACAAGCCATGCCCACCAGCCAATCAGGGGCGAATATGCAAATAAACCCAACCAAGATGGCTACAGCCACAGAGAGGAGGAGGGAGGCTTGGGTTTCCCCGGCAATAAAGGAAGCCAAGCTTTCCGCCTGCCCTTGCCGGCACAGGCCTCCACTCAAGGCTACAAAGTTTCAATGATAGAAGATACATAAACCCAAACAGAAATGGCAGCAGCCACGGAGCTGGAAAGAGCAGGAGGCTAGGGTTGCCCCCGGTGATGGAGGAAGCCAAGCTTTCTGCACACCCTGGCTGGCCCAGGCCTCGCTTAAGGCTACAAAGTTTCAATTATAGAAGATACATAAATCCCAAAAAACATGGCTGCTGCCACGGAGCAAGCAGAAGGCTTGGCTCCGCTCCAGGCTACAAAGTTTCAATTGTAGAAGATAAATTGTAGAAGATACCAGGGCCTCCACTTGGGTCGCCAGGGGGCGTGGCCGGCCTGCAAACCACCACAGGCCCCTCGCCCAGGCCGCCCCACGCCCCAAGGGAACCCCCACCCTGGTCCGGGACACCCTTCAGGGCAAACCAGCTGGTTCCCACCCATGCACCAGGCCTCTATCCTATCTAATAAAAGAGTAATATGCAGATTGACCATCACTCCAACACACAAGATGGCTACCCCCATGTGGACACAAGATGGCCACCACAAGATGGCCAGCAAGGGAGGGCAGTTGGAGGGACCAGGCCTGCAAGGGAGGGCAGTTAGGGGTGACCGGGCCTGCAGGGGAGGGCAGTTAGGGGCAAACAGGCTGGCAGGGGAGTGGTTAGGGGTGATCATGCTGGCAGGCAGAAGTGATTAGGGGCAATCAGGAAGGCAGGCAGGCAAGCAGTTGGGAGCCAGCAGTCCTGGATTGTGAGAGGGGTCCCAGATTGGAGAGGGTGCAGGCCTGGCTGAGGGACAGCCCCCCCGCCCTGTGCATGGATTTCGTTCACCATATACTAGAGGCCCGGTGCATGAATTCATGCATGGGTGGGGTCCGGCCAGCCTGGCCAGGGGGAGGGGACATGGGCGGTTGGCCGGCCGGCCTGCCTGCTGGTCAAACTCCTGGTCAAGGGGCCAATTTGCATATTAGCCTTTTATTATATAGGATATACACTGAGTGGTCAGATTATTATGCATTCAGAGATCATCATAATCTGGCCACTCAGTGTATATAAAAGGCTAATATGCAAAGTGTCCCCACAGGAGTTCGACCGGGAGACCAAGAGTTCTATCGCTTGCTATGACATGCACTGACCACGGGGGCAGGGAGGTACAAAGGAAGGCCCCGGCTGGCAGCTGGAAGGCCCCATCAGCTCTGATCGCCAGCCAGGCCTAGGGACCCTACCCATGCACAAATTTCGTGCACCGGGCCTCTAGTATAACAATATTGTTGGTTGTTGTCATTCCAGTAACGGTGTTCTTTTCCCATCTATTACCTAAGTCTGTGCACTCAATCCCACATCTTTCTTAATGCTAAACATAGTTCCCCAACCACCACCAAACAAAGAAGAAGAATTACACAAGAATTATTTTTGTTTGTTTCTGGTTTGGTTTGGAGTTTTGTTTGCTTTTGTGTTTTATGCACTGTCACCTCGGTTGCCGGTTGGACCCGAACATGGTCACGGCCACACAAATAGGTTGAATCCTTTCTTTTTAATTTTCCCGATCAGTTTGCAGATGAGTATTCTCATGAATACTCCTGTTTATTAGTTGCCTTTCAATAGACAAAGTGGAAATAGGCTATCCTAAACTTTAAGATCCTCCAAAACAACCACCCATCAATTATACACTGAGTGGCCAGATGATGATGATCTCTGAACGCATAATAATCTGGCCACTCAGTGTATATCCTATATAATAAAAGGCTAATATGCAAATTGTCCCCTCGACCAGGAGTTCGATCAGCAGGCAGGCCGGCTAACTGCCCATGTCCCCTCCCCCTGGCCAGGCTGGCCGGACCCCACCCATGCACGAATTCATGCACTGGGCCTCTAATATATGTATATATGTATATGTATATGTATATGTATATGTATATGTATATGTATACACACACACACACACACACACACTGAGTAGCCATATTATTATGCATTCAGAGATCATAATAATCTGGCCACTCAGTGTATATAAAAGAATAGGATTAATTTACAATGAACATAAATGACAAGTGAGTGTTTCTAATGAAAGACAAAAAAAATGAAGAGGATGGATAGCAAGCATTTGTCCTTGTGACAACGATATGGGCTCAGATTCTGAAAAGCAGGCCCTGGCCGGGTAGCTCAATTGGTTAGAGCATCGTCCGTCCCCATGCACCAAGGTTGTGGGTTCAATCCCCAGTCAGGGCACATACATACAAGAAGCAACCAATGAGAAATCAACCAAAGGACATGTATGCGTGCATATGAGCATAACCAATGGACACGGACACTGGGGCGCTGGGGGCTTGTCCTGGGGGGTGGAGTGGCCGGGGAGGGGTTGATGGGGGGGAAAAAGGAGCCATATGTAATACTTTAAACAATAAAAAAAAGGAATTAAAAAAAGAAGCAACCAATGAACACATCCTTAAGTGGGACAACAAGCTCGCTCTCTCTCTCTCTCCCTCCCTCCCTCTCTCAAATCAATCAATCAGTAAAAAATGTTAACAATTCTGAAAACCAGCTTTCAACAAGCCCCTTGCCAGGGCCCTGCCCGGGCCTGTGGTGTTTGCTTCTGCAAGCTGCGGGCTGCCTCCCACACCCCAGCTGGGCTATCAAAGGCATGAAAGGCCAGAGGGAGTGGCGATTCCTCTCCACCCACCCAAGAATGAGCAGGTGTAAACCTTCCCCCTGTCCCTCGTCCCTCCGCTGCCTGGCCGGGAGCAGTGGCCACACGTCCCTGGAGACCTGCTTCTCACACCTTGAGAGTCCGCAACATTCAATCGTTGATATTATTCCATCCACTGACTCATTCAGTTGCCGTGCCAGCTGTATTATTCAACCGGTTGATAGTGCATTATTCAAGGCCCACCCCAAGAGCAGTTCCCTTGGATCTCTGTGTGGCCAGCCCCCTTCCTGGGCTGCAGACCCTCAGCCCAGCCAACTGTCCACCCACCGCCTCTCCCGTGGGGTCATCCAGCCGTTTCAAACCTACAGTGTCCACAAGACGCGTTCTTCTTCTCTAAAAACAGCCTCCTCTTGGCCCGAGTTGTGTTACTGGCACCAACCCAGGGGCCCAAGGCAGACCTTATCCCCAGCGGTCCCTCTCTGTCCTCACCCACCTGCACCTGGTCACCTGTCATCTCCCAAACCCTCCCACCCCTCTGCTTCCTGCTGCCTTCAGCTGAGCACTGTAACTTGCTCTTAAACTAAAACTCCTTTTTAAAATATATATATTTATTGATTTCAGAGAGGAGGGGAAAGGGAGAAAAAGACAGAAACATCAATGATGAGAGAGAATCATGGATTGGCTGCCTCCTGCACGTCCCCTACTGGGGATGGAGCCCGCAACCCGGGCATGTGCCCTGACCGGGGATCCAACCGTGACCTCCTGGCTCATAGTTCGATGCTCAACCACTGAGCCACCACAGCTGGGCTATGGTAACTTAACTCCTCTCCCGCGAATCAGAGCATCTGACCCCATCACCCAAATCATTGCCCAGCAAGTGATTACCTGTCGAAGGATCAAGTCCATCTGGGTACCACTGTATTTGCTCCGGTGCCTAACAGTTAACACTGGGCACAGCGAGGCCAGCAACAAATGACCCCCTGAATGAATGACAGTAGGGACGAGACAGCTGGTACTCTCAGAATTCAACTCTGCCTCCGGCCATAATCTCAAATTAATGTTTGTCTAAACATTTGTCAACTGAAGTAGAAGACAGGGCCACCTGAGTTTCACCCCCAGAGACAACCCATCTCTCTACACACTCACCTCTATGCTCATAGCCACAGCTGGATACTCTTACTCAGGGTGCCTGACATGATGGGGCTACTCTGTGATAAATGTACAGACCTGGGGGTGATAATTATTACTTTCAGAAAAAAAAAAAATTACTGAAAATACAAGACACAGTTCTTCTAGGTTCTTTCAAAACACACCATCACTGCCCTAGCTGGTGTGGCTCAGTGGATAGAGCGCCGGCCTGCGGACTGAAGGATCCCGGGTCCGATTCCGGTCAAGGGCACATGCCCGGGTTGCGGGCTCGATCCCCAGTGAGGGGCGTGCAGGAGGCAGCCGATCCATGATCCTCTCTCACCATAGATGTTTCTCTCTCTCTCCCTCTCCCTTCCTCTCTGAAATCAATAAAAATAAAAAATATCCAAAAATACTTTAAAAAAAAACACACACACCTTCACCTTCAAGCCCCCTGTGCCCTGGGCAGGGGGTTGGCCTTTAGGGTGAAACCCCAGCCTTCTGAAACAAGGCCATCGTCCATTGCCACCCACTGGGGAAACCCGGTGAGCCCACGGTCACGCAGGGAGAGCAACTCACTGTTGTGCAACCAGCTATACGCAATCCTGTCCGCTCGCTTGTGAAACTTTAAAAATGTGCAGTAGGAGGAAATGACATAACACCCTTCCCCTCTGAGATTCTGGCAGTTCGTCCCTAAAGAAAAGCGTGTCAACCCCAAGAGGTGAGCAAGTGACTGTGCCGGCTCAGTACGGCCATTCCATCAGCCTCAGGCCTGCCTTTCAGACCTCGGCCGGAATACCAACACAGGACCAGGACCTCCTGCAAGCTGTCCCCGGGGAGGCTGTAGGGGAGGGCCCAGCCTGCCTGCACCGGGATCCTTACAGCCCTGGCACCCGGGACACGCCCCTGCCCGTCTCTGTGCCTCAGTTTCTCCACATTGAATTGGAGGTGATCAGAGCCCCGCCAGGTAGGGTTGTGTTAATGATTAAAAGAGCTAGTAATCCTTAGCACAATGTCCAGCCAAGCCCACTGAATGTCAGCGACAGGAAGGTAAATGATAACTCTATCACAATCATGACATATTAGCCGCGTATTCATCTCTTCCCTCCCTTCCCTCTCCACAGCGGGGAGGGGCTGCGGTTCCCATTCGTTAGCTCCAGAATCATCTGGAAGGAAAGCCTCTGGTAGAACTCAGGTGGCCACACGCGGAGCTTTCGATCTGGGGCTGGGGTGGGGCTGAGGACATACATTTCCAACCAGGTAACCTCAGGTGTGTGGGTGCTGGGGTTTGGAAGGCACCTGGAGAAACACTGAGGGCCTCACTGCATCCGTGGGGGGTGTGGGGGTGGCCCCAACGTCCAGGGCCCTTCACACACCTGGGGGCCCTCCAAACACTGGATGGTGCTCAGGGAAACCAGCTCTATGAGCCCAGCTGGCCTGGCTCAGTGGTTGAGCCTCGAGCTATGAACCTGGAGGTTAGGGTTCGATTCCCGGTCAGGGCACATGCCTGGGTTGTGGGCTCGATCCCCAGTAGGGGGCCGTGCAGGAGGCAGCCGATCCATGATTCTCTCTCATCACTGATGTTTCTCTCTCTCTCTCCTTCCCTCTCTGAAATCAATAAAAATAAATTAAAAAATAAAATAATAAAATAAAATAAAGCGGCTCCATGAGACCAGGACCCCCCTGGCAATCGGGACTCGTCTGACTCAGTGCCCAGGACACAGAGAACCCTCAACAATGATGACGGAGAGCCCAAGGCACCCCTAGAGAACCAGCCTGGGGGCCTTCAGCTCAGAACTGTTGGCTGGACAGGAAGTGCCCTAGGCCCCCATGAGCCCCGGATCCCTGATCCCTCCGCCCCAGCTAGCAGTCCCCTCCATGAGCAGTGGGCCCTGAGCCCTCTGCCTCCAGGTACCTGTCACTCTTAGAAGGGGAGGGAGCACGGCTTCCGGCTTCTCCCAGGCACAGGCTGGGGGCCCCCGAGTGCCTTGGGGGCAGGGGAAGAGCAGCAGCAATCAGGAAGCCCTTCTTCGTGAGCATTTCTGGTAAACCGCCCACAAAGACCTCAGACAGAGCCCTCCAGCGACCTGTCCTCTCTTTCTCTTTCTAAAGACGGACTCCCAGTCATCACTAATTTTGTAGTTTTTTTTGTTTTGTTTTTTCTCAAGAGAGGATCGCAAATGTGTTTACCTGAAACACATTTTTTTTCTCCGATTACAGTTTCAATTCAAGGTTATTTTGTATGAGTTTCAGGTGTCTACCTTTTAGGGCTCATAAAATCTGGGCCCACCCCTGCTCACACTCCTCCTCTGTGGCATGCTGGGTTTCCTTCAAGTCGTCACTCACCCTGCCCTCCAATGACAGCATCTTAACCAAGCCAACCACATCTTTTTTTTTTTTTTTTTTTTTTACTATATCTATTTTTAATTGACTTCAGAGAGGAAGGGAGAAAGAGAGAGAAACATCAACCATGAGAGAGAATCATGGATCGGCTGCCTCCTGCACACCCCCACCCCCCACTGGGGATCGAGCCCACAACCCAGGCATGTGCCCCGGACAGGAATGGAACCCAGAACCCTTCACTCCGGCAGGCCGACACGGTATCCACCCAGCCAAACCAGCTAGGGCCCAATCACACCTTTATAAACACCTTCCAGGCAGGATTTCAAATGCTTCTAAATGAGAGTTCAAGGTGTGTTATCAAGGTCACAGTCAAAAGCAAGATCCAGGCAAAACAACCTGTTTGATCCTCCCAACACAGGCATAAAAACTCCTGCTGCTAATCCTATATAATAGAGAGCTAATATGCTAATTCGACCACACCGCAGAAACACCGGCCGAGCCCCTTGTAAAAATTTCGTGCACCGGGCCTCTAGTTTAAATATAAAATCCCTCCATTTTTGTGGGCAATCAGCAATGATTATAAGGAAGGGTTTACGAAAACAAATGCTCTCCCCTGTCAGGAGATATTAATTAAAATGCTAAGCACTATTTTCATATTCATCCCATACAGTACAGTCATTTTAATTGGAAGATCGCTTTTGGGGGGTACGCACATGTAGAGAAATTGTCAGTTGTTACAGATCCGGTACTCGCAGACTAAATTAGGAATTTTAGGATTTCTTTCCAAATAAGTTTAGCAGTCTACCTTTCCATAGAGAGATGTAAGGGAAAATAGCTACATCTTTTCACATAAATATTAGCTCTAGTTATCGATATCTGATTCTAGGTTTTTACATAAACACAATGTCCTTTCTAGGGGACAACACCGTTCTCTATTCACCTGGAAGCTATGGAAGAAATCAAGCTGAATTATGTAAAGTCAAGCTGATTTATATAACTTATATAAACTTATAACGTGTATAAGTTTATATAAGTTATATATAGATATATATGATGTAAAATCGAGTTGATTTATATATAGTATCTACAAATTGCAAATTTATAGATATGATATGTCAGGCTGAATTAGATAAAGCACATGAATAATATGAAAATTCGCTGTGACTTCCATGCGTGATACACAAGGAATACACAGTTTCCCCTGCTTGGATATATTAGGGCCTTAAGAATATGTGAAGGAAGACACAGAATAAATCTTATTAAAAATAGCTGTTCTTGCCAAAACCGGTTTGGCTCAGTGGATAGAGCGTCAGCCTGCGGACTGAAGGGTCCCAGGTTCGATTCCGGTCAAGGGCATGGACCTTGGTTGCGGGCATGTCCCCAGTGGGGGGTGTGCAGGAGGCAGCTGATGGATGTTTCTCTCTCATCGATGTTTCTGACTCTCTATCCCTCTCCCTTCCTCTCTGTAAAAAATCAATAAAATAAAAAAATAAAAATAAATAGCTGTTCTTCTTGCCCCAGACTGGTCATGGTTTAACTGCAGGAGTAGAATAAAAAAAAAAAAATGCTCATTTTATTCATGAAGTTACTGTAACTCCCAGCATGTCCACGAAGGTAAATTTAAATTCTCACTGCCATGCAATCTTCCAGATGTGACATCTCACAGCAGCATTACAGAAAGCGCCTGGGTTCCACCGTCAGAAAAATCCACATTCAATCGCCAGGTCTACCAGTTAGCCGGAACGAAGTGCCAGCTTCCTCCCTGCCTCAGTTTCCCTTTCCTACAGGGGGGGGGTAATAATATCGATCTTGCGTATTTGATGGAACGAGATAAAGGGCGGGCCCTGGGCAGAGGGTGCATGCTTACAACCTTATTTAAGGGTGGTTTTGATCCTCCCTGTCACTTTGGGTGCCAGGCCAGGCTGATGACCTTCTGAGCTGGACCTTCTCCCTGCCTTTCGATGCTTATGACCGTCGATTCTTGCAACGTCGAAGAAGTAAACGCACAATGAGCCCTTCCTTGGTCTCTCTAAACCTCCACCTGCGCGGAAGGAGTGTCCTGCCCCTCCTCTTTGTGTCAACACCTGCGCACACCCGCCTGGCTGGCTCAGAGGTCTCCCCGCCTCCCCCGTGCCCCAACAGACGCACAACAAATATTTGTTCAATGCAAAGGCTGCCGACCCAGGTGGAAAATGAACGCGAGTGGAAATCACACTCCACGGCCCTGTTTGCGACTCGGGGTGTCAACGAGGCAGGTCTTCTGAGCTGTCGGGTCCCTGGAAGTGCCCTCCGCAAAGGTCACCTCCAAGCACAATCGGGGAAGCATCCGGCCGCGGCTGAAGCCCTCACACTTGGCGCACGAATTGGCCCGCAGGTTCCAAGCCGCTTTGGAGAAACGCGACCATTTCTAAAAGCCACCTGCGCGCTATTTGCCTAACAAATGGCCAGCGCGCTGGGGAACTCACTGCTGAAGCAATTTCCTCAACTTAACCACCATCACTTTTTTTTCTTTTTCTTTTCTAATGTGACGACGCATTGGAACCCCCACAACGGCAAGGCTTTCTGCTTTGGTGGCGCTGAGCCAATGTCTGCGGAGGGGACCAGAGTGGAATCTCCGGGTCCCCCCCGAGGGCACCGCATCGGATCCCACCCAAGTGAGGAGCTGACCTCTGTAGAGTGTCCCCACGGTGGAGGTGGCGGTGGCTACTCCGTAGCCGCCAGGAGACCCGATGTGTCCTATCCAACGCGGGGCAGGTCCCCACCGCCGCGTGCGCTCCCGGCACCCGCGCCTCGGGTTCCCGCCTCCCGCGCTCAGCACCTCCAGGCCCTGAGCCAGCAACTCCCCGGCGGTAGCTCCTCCGAGTCCCCTCCCCGGTCCCCACGTCCCCACTTCGGCTGAGAGGTGAAGGCCACCCGCAGGAGGGAGCTGGCAGGGACCCCCGTGCCCGCCCGCCCGCGCGCGCGCGCCCAGGTGAGCCGCGCCCCGCCCTCACCTGTCCAGGATCCGAGGCCGCGTCCCGGCTGCACTGGGGGCTCCGTGCGCCCCTCACGTGCGCGGGACCTGCGCCGCCGTCGCCTCCGACGCCCGGACGCAGCGGGGGCGGGGGCATCGCCGGGGCCGCCCCACTTCCTCGGCCCCCGCAGGCAGCCCCGCCTTCCGAGGGAGGAGGCGGCCGCGTCACCTTGCCGCCTCCAGCGCCCGGGAGAGGAGGGCGCGCCGCCTTCACTCCAGCTGATGCAAGAGGCGCCACGGCCAGGTTCTGGGCGCTCCGCGGGGCGCAGAGGAAAGGATGATGGTAGCCCTTTAGTCTGGGTTTTCTCCTGGGAAAAGGAAGGTGTGTCCACAAGGTGTAGCCGTGCCTGGGGCACTGCAGTTCCCTCGCGCTTTAGTTCACAGTCAGGCAAGGGGACACTTTAAGTCGCTTTGGAGTTTGCCTTCTCTGGTCCTTGCTCCCATAGGTGACATAGCAGCATCCTTTAAAAAAATAAAAGCTTTTTTTTAATTGATTTCAGAGAGGGAGGGAGAGGGAGAGAGGGATCAATGATGACGGAGAATCACTGATTGGCTGCCTCCTGCACGCCCCACACTGGGGATGAGCCTGCAACCTGGGCATGTGCCCTTGACCAGAATCGAACCAGGGACCCTTCAGTCCACATAAGCCTGCAACCTGGGCATGTGCCCTTGACCGGAATTGAACCGGGGACCCTTCAGTCCGCAGGCCGACACTCTATCCACTGAGCCAGACCGGCTGGGGCTAGCAGGCTCCGTTTTTACCACCACGACCCTGGCAAGAGGTACCCAGGCAGGCAACCCCCGGAACTGGGACTGCGTGCGCACGTGGCCTATGGCATGGTCACATTTGATTTGCAGACATGAGTGAGGCAGTTCATAACATCCCTGGTTTCAGAGGAGGGAACTAAGGCCTCGGAAGCATGCAATAACCGGAATCACGTTAGCAGCAGGCTCAGAGCAACCTCGGCGTTTCCACTGCTTTGGGAAAGGCCGCCTCTCCTACCTTAAAGGTAACCGGGGGATACAGGAAAGAACCCGGCTGGTGTAGCTCAAAGGATTGAGGGCCATCCCATGGACCAAGAGGTCCCAGGTTCGATTCCTGGCCAGGGCACATGCCAGGGCTGTGGGCTCGGTCCCCAGCGTGGGGCGTCCAGGAGGCAGTCGATCCATGATTTCTCCCTCATGGATATTTCTGTATCTCCTCCCTCTCTGAAATGAATAAAAAAAATATTAAAAAAAAAGAATAAAGGAAAGAAGAGAAAGAGCCCGAAGGAGGAACAGCAACCACACCTTTCAAGCTGACTAACAAGTGAATTAAAAGAGTAAGCGAGCCCACGATAAAAGCTTTTTCCCTCTCACTCCCACCGCTGGCCAGTTCCTGTTCTGTGGTCCCCACAGCCCGACCGCAAGGCAACAATGACGAACGGCCTTTTTCAGACGAACAGCCTTTTTCAATCATCAGACGCTGCAGAAAGTGAACCGTCTACAGGCACAGAACTCTAACGCCAGGCCTCCTTCCCCTCGTCCCCTCATACGCCTCGGCCCAGCGTCCTTGAGGGGTTTGTTTTTAATCGTCCAAACACGGTACCTGCCTCTTTCTAGTCTGTTTTAGCCAAGGAAGAGAGGAATAATGCTGTTGCTCAAGCTAAGGTACCTTCCCTACCAAACCACAGCTGCACTTAGAACAGCGGTGGGACTCACGTGGCCGATGAAATGTTCACTGCTCTGAGGCTGACGTTCCATTTCTGCATTTGAACAGGTTCTGAACCAGGTCTGATATGCCAGACACTGCCAATGATGTCATAATTGTTAGTTTTTAAAAATAAAAGCTGCATTTTCTTTAAAAAATATATTTGTATTGATTTCGGAGAGGAAGGGAGAGGGAGAGAGAGAGAGAAACATCACTGATGAGAATCATTGATCGGCTGCCTGCACGCCTCCTACTGGGGATGGAGCACACAACCCTGACTGGGACTAGAACTGTGACCTCCTGGTGCATAGCTTGACGCTACCCACTGATCCACACTGGCCAGGGCCAAAATCTGCATTTTTAATAGGGGGTCTTCTCGGTCTTGCCTTCTGAATTTCCATTCCTAAAAGGTATTGGGCCTCTGAAAAACAACTCTATTGTCAATATGATGATGGAAGTGGAGATTTCTCTAAGACACACAATTGTTTTACGTCTTAGACCAGTGGTTGGCAAACCACGGCTCGCGAGCCACATGCGGCTCTTTGGCCCCTTGAGTGTGGCTCTTCCACAAAATACCACGTGTGGGCGCGCACGTACAGTGCGATTGAAGGAGTACCCTAATTACGTTAATAACAACGTACCTACCTATATAGTTTAAGTTTAAAAAATGTGGCTCTCAAAAGAAATTTCAATCGTTGTACTGTTGATATATGGCTCTCTTGACTAATGAGTTTGCCAACCACTGTCTTAGACAATACGTGCATGACTGCGTGGCAATCTAATAATTTTTTTAAAAAATATATTTGTATTGATCTCAGAGAGGAAGGGGGTGGGAGAGAGAGACAGACACATCCATGATGAGAGAGAATCATGGATTGGCTGCCTCCTGCACGCCCCCTCCTGGAGATCTTGCCCGCAATCCGGGCATGTGCCCTGACCAGAAATCGAACCCAGGCCTCCTGGTTCATAGGTCGACACTCAACCACTGAGCCACACCAGCTGGGCACAATCTAATAATTCCACCAGTTTTCTTAGATCTGAAATGGCAGACGTGCCTTCTGTGGACCCCACGTGCTCCCTGGCTGTCACAGATGACCCACAGTCAGAACCTGCAGTGCAGGCATGCTAGCCATGTCACTGTGCCTGCTGAGTGACCTCGGCAGTTTACACAGGATATGCCGCAGTGGCTGCAGGCGCCTAGAATGCCGCGCAGGCGTGCACGGAGGCTCCTCGAAGAGAGAGAAGACCCTGTCTGCAAATGCTTAGAAGCCAGAGCTCCGACGCCTCTCTGGCCCCAGGGAACCGGGCGGGGCTGCCTGTGTCATCCCACCGGAGCTGGGCGTGCGTCGGTCCAGCCCAGAGCTTGGGGCGAACCTGGTGAGGACGAGTCTCTCGAATACCCAAGAGAAAGGCTCCTGAGATCTGCTAACGGTGGCATACGGCCTTGGCCCTAGCATCCCTCACATGTTCCTCCGCTGCTGCTGCTTGTCATTTCTGGGCCAATAAAAGCTAAACAGAAACAGACAACGGAGCCCAGCTGGGATGGCTCAGTGGGTGAGCGTCAACCTCTGACCCAGGAGGCCTCGGTTCGATTCCCTGTCAGGGCACATGACCGGGTTGTGGGCTCCATCCCCAGGAGGGAGTGTGCAGGAGGCAGCAATTCGTGATTCTCTCTCATCATTGGTGTTTCTCTCTCTCCCCCCTCCCCTCCTCTCTGTAATCAATAAAAATATATTTTTTTTAAAAAAGAAAGAAAAACAACGAAGATATAAACATATAGGTAGACCCAGCAGGGTGTGAAGCCAGTGGAATGATCCAGGTTAAAGGGAGTCCATTGTTCAAATGGCAGATGGTTGGTGCGTGTAATAAGGAAGCATATGTGCCGTGTTCATGGCGTTGAGGAAGTGGCATGTTCTTTATTGTTAGTGCAAAGCGTTTTGGTTACTATCTTTGCATTTTTCCTGCCCTGTAATTGTCATTATGGGAAGCACGGCCCCTTTTTATAGAAGCAGGTGTGGAGAGACCAAATGTAGTGACTCGGTCCAAACCCAACTCGGCCACTTAACTACCTGTGGGCTTTCCTGCAGGTGGCTGGTAGGGATTCAGGTTTGTTGGGTGTTTTTTTTGTTTTTTGTTTTGTTTTTAATAAAGGAGTTGCCCTGACAGAAAAGGAGTCTTTCTTTCCAATGACTCCGAAAGGAGACTTAATATATAGCCTTTCTTTGGGAACCAACACCAGCATTTAATTGTCCTATTAATAACTAGAGGGCCATTGCACGAAGATTAGTGCAAGAATAGGCCTTCCTTCCCCTGTCTTCACTCCCGGCCGCCCGGGAGCCTGCAAGTCCTCGCTCCCGGCCAGAGTGCCACACCTGTAGCTCCCTCCACCCCCCGCCCTTCCTCTCACAGCAGGTGTCCCGCCCCACCCGGCCACTCCATGCCTGCATATGCAAATTAACCTGCCATCTTTGTTGGGTTAATTTGCATACTCACTCCTGATTGGCTGGTGGGGTCATGGAGGTATGGTCAATTTGCATATTTCTCTTTTATTAGTGTAGATAATCCTATGTAGTACATTTTTTCAAGTGCCTACACATATAGTGAATATAAGCTAATTAGCTGGAAATGTTCACAATTAGTAAGTTGCTCAGTGTTACACTTTTATAAACATTGGAGCTTTTATGGGTAAGAATTCCATGGTCAGGATGGACATCTGGTAATCATTGCTTTTAAAAAGGTAAAATTATGCCCTAACCGGTTTGGCTCAGTGGAGAGAGCGTCGGCCTGCGGACTGAGGGGTCCCGGGTTCGATTCCGGTCAGGGGCATGTACCTTGGTTGCAGGCTCTATCCCTGGCTGGTTGGGGTGCATGCGGGAGGCAACCAATTGATGTGTCTCTCTCACAACAATGTTTCTCTCTCTCTCTCTCTCTCTCTCTCTCTCTCTCTCCCCTTCCCTTCCACTCTCTCTAAAAATCAATGGAAAAATATCCTCGGGTGAGGATTAACAACAACAACAAAGTTAAAATTATTAGAGAGATGGATGGTAAATCTTAAAAGACTTAGTCCCCCACGCATCAGGTGGGTAAAGCAAACCAAAATTTACTTTTTGAGGTGAAGCTTGACTTTGCTCAAGGTCATCACCAACATTTTTGCTGATTATGTGTATTCCACCCATTTAGAAAATTGCTTAAATTTCCACCCAGATTAAGCCAAGCAAAGGAGTGTTTCATACTGTACACCATTGCCTCGGCCCCACGTGGAATCACATCTGTTGGATTACACCCTAGCCCAGTGGTCGGCAAACCGCGGCTCGCGAGCCACATGTGGCTCTTTGGCCCCTTGAGTGTGGCTCTTCCACAAAATACCACGTGTGGGCGCGCACCTACAGTGTGATTGAAACTTCATGGCCCATGCGCAGAAGTCGGTTTTCAGCTCTCCAAAGAAATTTCAATCATTGTACTGTTGATATTTGGCTCTGCTGACTAACGAGTTTGCCGACCACTGAGCTAGCCGGTTGCCGTTGGCCAGAGCAAGGGGCCTCTTAGGATCAGCCTTGAGAAATGGGCTGTTGAATGTGCACTTGGAATGCTGGTCAGGGTCATTGTTATTAAAATCCTGTGACTGGCGGGCCGGTGTGGCTCAGGGGTTGAGTGTAGACCTTTGAACTAGGAGGTCATGGTTGGATTCCAGCTCAGGGCACATGCCTGGGTTGCGGGCTTGATCCCCAGTAGGGGGCGTGCAGGAGGCAGCCGATCAATGATTCTCTCTCATCATTGATATTTCTCTCTCTCTTTCTCTCTCTCTCTCTCTCTCTCTATCTTTCTCCCCCCCTACCCCCTTCCTCTCTGAAGTCAATAAAAAATAAAATAAATAAAATAAAATTCTGGTGACTGTATTGAGGTGATCCAGGCAGAGGTTTTCATTCTGCTCCGGAATGCAAATCCAGGCCTCCCCACACAGCAGCTGCAGCATTTACAACCTCCGGGTTCTACACATAACACAACTGACTTCCTTTCCGTCTCTGATTTAACTACCGGAATGCTCAGACTGGCTACCTCTGTCCCATATTCAGGAGTGCTTTTCGGTACGTTGTGTAACGGAGTTGTCTTTTTCTACCTCGTTTTCCTAAGTCTGAGGTGAAACTGAAGGGATTGCTCAGACCAGAATATTAAGATAATGACCAGCTCTTATGCAATACGATATCCATTCAGCCCAGCCGGCGTGGCTCAGCGGTTGAGCAATGAACCAGGAGGTCAGGGTTCGATTCCTGGTCAGGGCACATGCCCGGGTTGTGGGCTCGATCCCCAGGAGGGGGCGTGCAGGAGGCAGCCGATCCATGCTTCTCTCTCATCATGGATGTTTCTGTCTCTCTCACTCCCTCTCCCTTCCTCTCTGACATCAATACAAATACATTTTTAAAAAGGGTATCCATTCATCGTCACGTTGATCTACACAACTAACTACAGGAGCTGCTACAACTAGGGTCCCAAACTAGGGTGCCTGCAGGGCCAGGCTGGTGAGATCAAGTGTGACTGAGACCACATACGGGGAGACAGGGACTGGCACAACCAGCAGAGCGCATGCCCACAGAAAGGCATTCGTGTCAATTATTGCTAACTCTGGCCCTAACCGGTGTGGCTCAGTGGATAGAGCATCGGCCTGCGGACTCAAGGGTCCCAGGTTCGATTCCGGTCAAGGGCATGTACCTTGGTTGTGGGCACATCCCCAGTAGGAGGTGTGCAGGAGGCAGCTGATCGATGTTTCTCTCTCATCGATGTTTCTAACTCTCTATCCCTCTCCCTTCCTCTCTGTAAAAATCAATAAAATATATTTTAAAAAAATTATTGTTAACTCTGCGCTGGCCCAATAATGCAGGTGGCCCTGTGTGTCCCCCAATCAAGAATGTGTCAAGCCGAAACCGGTTTGGCTCAGTGGATAGAGCGTCGGCCTGCGGACTGAAGGGTCCCAGGTTCGATTCCGGTCAAGGGCACGTACCTTGGTTGCAGGCACATCCCCGGTGGGAGGTGTGCAGGAGGCAGCTGATCGATGTTTCTGACTCTCTATCCCTCTCCCTTCCTCTCTGTAAAAAATCAATAAAATATATTTAAAAAAAAAAAAAAAAGAATGTGTCAAACTCACCCAGCCAGAGAGGTTCAGTGGTGGAATATCAACCTATGAACCAGGAGGTCATGGTTCGACTCTGGGTCAGGGCACATGCCCAGGTTGTGGGCTCGATCCCCAGTGTGGGGCGTGCAGGAGGCAGCCGATCCATGATTCTCTCTCATCATTGATGTTTCTCTCTCTCTCTCCCTCCCCCTTCCTCTCTGAAATCAATAAAAATATTTTTTGAAAAGAATGTGCCAAACTCTACAGTAAATATTATGGCAATGAGACAGGCCCTGCCTTCCAGAACCTCACATTTCGGCGAAGGGAAGAGACAGGGAAACAGTAAGACCATGTCAGAGGGGGGGGATCTGACAGCAGCTCCCGCATTCCCAGCCGGTGGAGTCCAGAGTCAGGGGCAGGAGAGCAGGTAGGAAAGGAACAAGGGAGCCAGCAGGCACAGGGACTCCGTGCAGCCCCAAGTCGAGGAAGGAGATCCCCAGGGGTGATCCGCGCTCACATCACTGGCAGGAGCACCCCCTCAACCAACGGGAGAGGATCAATCCGAAGCCAGCCTTGCTTAGAGCTGTTTCCATAAATTATTCACTCAGGCCATCAGAAAATTAAAATATAGATGCACAGGGAGCAATCATCACAAGACTCTAACTAATTTTGGACTTGCCGTCTCCAGTCTAGCGTTGTGACTGCCCGGGACGTATAATTCGAATAAGGTTTTCATTCATCCGGCCTCCAATGACCCGCTGTAATGATGACCTACAAGGGAAGTACAGAATCACTAATGAATGGGCGGAGAAGTCAGGAAACGCATGGGGCTTTATTAAGTGCATAATAATTATAGTCGCAAGCTGGCTTCACAATTACCTGCCTTACAGATTCTTTTTTTTCAGGTGCATCTTGATAATGACTATGGTTGACACTTCCTAAGAAAATGTGGACCCAAAATAATAATAAAAAAAAAAATGCTAGTAAGGAACATGAGCCCAGCTGGTGTGGCTCAGGGGTTGAGCATCGGCCTATGAACCAGGAGGTCACGGTTCGATTCCCAGTCAGGTACATGCCCGGGTTGCAGGCTCGATCCCCAGTGGGGGGCGAGCAGGAGGCAGCCGATCAATGACTGTCTCTCATCATTGATGTTTCTCTTTCTCTCCATTTCCCTTCCTCTCTGAAACCAATAAAAATGTATTTTTTAAAAAAACACACTAAATGAATTTCTTAATTTCCAGTACACAAGTGCTCAAATTTTTTTCTTTTTTTTTCTAAATATTTTTTTATATTTTATTGATTTTTTTTTACAGAGAGGAAGAGAAAGGGATAGAGAGTTAGAAACAGCGATGAAAGGGAAACATCGATCAGCTGCCTCCTGCACACTCCCCACCGGGTATGTGCCCGCAACCAAGGTACATGCCCTTGACTGGAATCGAACCCGGGACCCTTCAGTCCACAGGCTGACGCTCTATCCACTGAGCCAAACTGGTTAGGGCTCAATTTTTTTTTCTCACTGCAAACACCTAACTAGACTGAAAAGTATACATTCTACATAGGGCTTGCTCTTTTCAAAAATAACTTTGCTTAGTTTGAACTTCCTGTTTGGCTGATTTTTAAAAAAGAACGGGAAGGCTAAAACCCAGTAAAATGCAGAATAATATTTCAGATCAATATCTCAGCCAGTGCTCTCAAGGTCAGACATAGTTGGGCGTGGTCTTGAACTTTTACAATGACCTTCGCACCCACCCTCAGAATGGCTTGGGACACGTCTCCTTACTGCCAGTGGTGTCTGGTGAAATGGACGAATTTGCAAAATGTGGCCCTGTTTTCGGTCCCTCTCGGTTGAAAACCCCAGCCTTATATTGCAGACTGAGTATGTTTTGCAGGAGAAGTCACTGGTAACATGCCCCAGATTTCCAAATGGCTAAAATAGGGATCCCATTCCATGCTGACTCAGATGAAAACATTCCGTGCCTCGCTCACTCCCTCCCTCCCTCCCTCCCTCCCGAAATATATTTTTATTGACTTCAGACAGGAAAGGAGAGGGAGAGAGAGATAGAAACATCAATGATGAGAGAGAATCATGGATCGGCTGCCTCCTGCATGCCCCCTACTGGAGATCAAGCCCACAACCCGGGCATGTGCCCTGACCAGAATGGAACCCTGGACCCTTCAGGCCGCAGGCCGACGCTCTATCAAATGGAGCCAAACAGTCTAGGGCTAAACCCTTAATTCTTATAGACTCTCTCTTTCTTCCTAAGTTATAAAAACGAATCACTTTTAAGATCAGATTGTCAAACCTCAGAGGGAAGGTAGGGGAGGGTGGGGGTAAGGGGGAGAGATCAACCAAAGGACTTGTATGCATGCATATAAGCCTAACCAGTGGTCACGGACAACAGGGGGGTGGGGGCATGAGTGGGGAGGGGTCTGGGATGGGAATGGGAGGATGAGGACAAATATGTGATACCTTAATCAATAAAGAAATTAAAAAAAAAAATAAAGTAGATAAAAAAAGAAATCTGTAAGAAGAATCAGAAGAGCCGAAACCGGTTTGGCTCAGTGGATAGAGCGTTGGCCTGCAGACTGAAGGGTCCCGGGTTCGATTCCGGTCAAGGGCATGTACCTTGGTTGCGGGCACATCCCCAGTAGGAGGTGTGCAGGAGGCAGCTGATCGATGTTTCTCTCTCATCGATGTTTCTAGCTCTCTATCCCTCTCCCTTCCTCTCTGTAAAATATCAATAAAATATATTTTTTTTAAAAAGAAGAAGAATCAGAAGAATCTTCTTATCCCCTTGTAAGTAGAAATAAAGTTGCTTTCACGAACATAAAAAAAAAAAAAGAACCAAGCAAATCCCAACATCCTGTTTGTTCACCTGTACACACCGGATTTTATTAGATTCCGCGAGTTCCAATTTTGTTAAAGCATCTCTCTTGCCTTCGCTGGTTTAGCTCAGTGTCCAGAACCTCGGACTGAAGACGATAGAGTCCCAGGTTCGATTCCCGGTCCAGGGCATGTACCTCAGTCGCAGGCTCGATCTCCAGCCCTGGCCTGGTCGGGCGCGTGCAGGAGGCAACCAATGGATGTGTCTCTCACATCGATGTTTCTCTCTCTCTGTCTCTCCCCCTCCCTTCCACTCTCTCTAAAAATCAATGGCAAAATGCTCTTGGATGGGGATTAACAACAACAGCAGCAAAGCATCTCTCTCTGAGCGGGGGTCTCAGGAGCAGGCTCAGAGGGGCCGGCCCTGTGGCCTGCTCATGTTTTGTGTGGCTCTGAAATGCACATGTCAGCAAGGTGGGCTTCCGGGGCCGTGTCCCCAGGGCGCTGGAAATGTCCCCGATCACCTGACGATGACACGTGGGAGTTTAAATTGGCGAGGCAGCGCTATAAACCAGCGGGGCTGTCACATCAGAAAGTCTGAAGACAACTAAAATGACACGTTCAACGGGCTGATGGTATCAAAGTGCCGACTGCGTGTAGCTGCAAGTCAGACAAGAAAATGCACTTTTCTTGGTGATAACACCTCTCTCTCCAGATGTAGCTGTCACTGCTGTTGGAAACACAGGAATATTTGTCTTTTTTCTTTGTAATATATTTTTATTGATTTCAGAGAGGAAGGGAGAGGGAGACAGAGAGAGAATCATGGATCGGCTGCCTCCTGCATGCCCCACCCTGGGGACCGAGCCCACAACCCGGGCCTGGGCCCCTGACCGGGAACCGAACCGTGACCTCCTGGTTCCTAGGGTCATGTTCAACCACTGATTTCCAAATGGGTAAAACAGGGATCCGATTCCACGCTGTCTCACCGGCCGGGCTGAAGGCTGCATCTTTGAAAATGACTCCGACCGCGGGAACAGTGGGCGAAGGTACATTCCTGGGCCCGGGAAGCGGAGGAGTCTCTGACCGCCTGGGCCCAGCTCCAGGATAACCGCGGTCACATTCTCTCGATGACTTTCTCCGACAATGGGGTCCAAAGACGCGGAAATGAATTTGCATATAGATGCAAAACCACCTTTTCCGATGGGGGAGGGGACATTTGTTCCTCCACTGGACAGAATTTGCATAACTTTACCCACGACCCGAAGAGTCCCGGCCAGGGGTGTTGGACAATGTCCTCCCATCTGTCGTTTTCTTTCCATTAGAATGGGGTCTGGGTTTTCAAAAAGGTGCATCTGGGGGAAGAGCCTTGATTTTCACATCCGATGTGGGGGTGGGGGGGGTTGTACGAGGGTCCATGATCAGCTATCGGATATCACCGGTGACGTTTGCCACATACTAGAATTTCTCTGGATTCTTAAGAATACATCTTGGATCTTGTTTGGGTATTTTCTTGTTGTTGCTTTTTTTTCAAAATTCTTTTTAAAGTTTATTTTTATTTTTCACATCTGTATTGTTGGAAGTATTACAGATGTCCCCTTCTCCCCTCCATTGACCCGTCTAGCCCGCACCCCCCCACCCCCTGCCCCAGGCCTTCACCACCCTATCGTCTGTGCCCATGGGTTATGCATCTATGCAGACAAGGTCTGTGGTTGACTATCCACATACCCACCCGCCCAGCCTGGGTATTTCTGATGTTGGAAAGTTTGGACTGGAAACGCATGGTGCTCCCCTGGCAGGAGGATTTCCCGAAGGATGAAGCCACGGACAGGGGTGGCATAGCAAAAGTGGAAACTTTTTGAGAAACAAGAGCAGACTCCCACGTGGGGAAGGGAAAGAGCCCTGCTAAGTCCCTTTCTCCATAGTTCATAAGGACAGCAGTTTTTTGGTGCCTCGATAGCCCCTCTGATTGGTCACTATTCCCCTTTGATCTGGTCACCATAGCAACCCCTGAGCTCAAATGTTAGGTGAAGTACGTGAGGTTCCCTCCTTCTTCTCCCTGACTGTTCTCCTATTCCCTCTGAGCTTTTCTTCCTCTCTGAGTGAGGGGCTTCCTTGCCTTTATTCTGTAAATGTGTACCCTTTGCCGCTCCCAGCTCCCTCGTCTTATGGAAACGTACCCTTTGCTGTCCCAGCTCCCTTGTCTTATGGAAACGTACCCTTTGAAGCTCACAGCTCCCTTGTCTTATGGAAACGTACCCTTTGCTGCTCCCAGCTTCCTTGTCTTATGGAAATGTACCCTTTGCTGCTCCCAGTTCCCCTGTCTTATGGAAACGTACCCTTTGCCATCCCAGCTCCCTTGTCTTATGGAAACGTACCCTTTGAAGCTCCCAGCTCCCTTGTCTTATGGAAATGTACCCTTTGCTGCTCCCAGCTCCCTTGTCTTATGGAAACGTACCCTTTGCCATCCCAGCTCCCTTGTCTTATGGAAACGTACCCTTTGAAGCTCCCAGCTCCCTTGTCTTATGGAAATGTACCCTTTGCTGCTCCCAGCTCCCTTGTCTTATGGAAACGTACCCTTTGCCACTCCCAGCTCCCTTGTCTTATGGAAACGTACCTTTTGCTGCTGCCAGCTCCCCTGTCTTATAGAAATGTACCCTTTGCCGCTCCCAGCTCCCTTGTCTTGTGGAAACGTACCCTTTGAAGCTCACAGCTCCCTTGTCTTATGGAAATGTACCCTTTGCTGCTCCCAGCTCCCTTGTCTTATGGAAACATACCCTTTGCTGCTCCCAGCTCCCTTGTCTTATGGAAACGTACCTTTTGCTGCTGCCAGCTCCCTTGTCTTATGGAAACGTACCCTTTGCCGCTCCCAGCTCCCTTGTCTTATGGAAACGTACCTTTTGCTGCTGCCAGCTCCCTTGTCTTGTGGAAACGTACCCTTTGCTGCTCCCAGCTCCCTTGTCTTATGGAAACATACCCTTTGAAGCTCCCAGCTCTCTTGTCTTATGGAAATGTACCCTTTGCTGCTCCCAGCTCTCTTGTCTTATGGAAATGTACCCTTTGCAGCTCTCAGCTCCCTTGTCTTATGGAAACGTACCTTTTGCTGCTGCCAGCTCCCTTGTCTTGTGGAAATGTACCCTTTGCTGCTCCCAGCTCCCTTGTCTTATGGAAACATACCCTTTGAAGCTCCCAGCTCTCTTGTCTTATGGAAACGTACCCTTTGCTGTCCCAGCTCCCTTGTCCTATGGAAACGTACCCTTTGCCGCTCCCAGCTCCCCTGTCTTATGGAAACGTACCCTTTGAAGCTCACAGCTCCCTTGTCTTATGGAAATGTACCCTTTGCCGCTCCCAGCTCCCTTGTCTTGTGGAAACGTACCTTTTGCAGCTCCTAGCTCCCTTGCCTTATGGAAACGTACCTTTTGCCGCTCCCAGCTCCCTTGTCTTATGGAAATGTTCTCTTTGCCGCTCCCAGCTCCCTTGTCTTATGTAAACGTACCTTTTGCTGCTGCCAGCTCCCCTGTCTTATAGAAATGTACCCTTTGCCGCTCCCAGCTCCCCTGTCTTATAGAAACGTACCCTTTGCCGCTCCCAGCTCCCCTGTCTTATGGAAATGTACCCTTTGCCGCTCCCAGCTCCCTTGCCTTATGGAAACGTACCCTTTGCCGCTCCCAGCTCCCTTGTCTTATGGAAATGTACCCTTTGCTGCTCCCAGCTCCCTTGTCTTATGGAAATGTACCCTTTGCAGCTCTCAGCTCCCTTGTCTTATGGAAACGTACCTTTTGCCGCTCCCAGCTCCCTTGTCTTATGGAAACATACCTTTTGCTGCTGCCAGCTCCCTTGTCTTATAGAAATGTACCCTTTGCAGCTCCCAGCTCCCTTGTCTTATGGAAACGTACCCTTTGCCGCTCTGTAGCCCTGTGCTTTTTCCATGGACCCCTTCATTTCTAACATTTCTGAAACCCGCCTGTTTTACCCCTAAAAACCCCTTTCCTTTTCCTCAGGAGTGTGGAGAGTGTGAAGCTATGAAGGCAGGTCTGGGCCTCTGCTCCACGCTGGCTGGCTGTTGCCACCATCTGTGAGTCAGCGAGCTGAGCTGGCTGCTCCGTGGCAATTTCCTTGTCCAAACAGGAAGGGCGAGCAAAACCACCAGCCCATGAACCGGGGCTTGGATTGTCCCTGCACAAGCCGGAGCGGGAGGAGCGCCGGGGCTTCCAGTCACGTGCAGAGGAAGGCTGCACCGTCCTGCCTCGCCCCCCTCTCTCCCCGAAGCCGGGCCGTGATCTGAGCAAGTGCAAGGCCCCATCGCAGTGACTTAAAGGGACCAGGTAAGTTTCAAAGGGAAGGTGACGCAGCCATGTCTCAGAGACTCAGCCCTCCGGTCCTTGCATTTTTTTTCATCCAGTGTTACTGATGGCTCTATAGGAGTCTCTGCCCTCTTTTCAAGGATAAAAAAGGTCCCATCTCTGCCGAAACCGGTTTTGCTCAGTGGCTAGAGCGTCGGCCTGCGGACTGAAGGGTCCCGGGTTCGATTCCGGTCAAGGGCATGTACCTTGGTTGCGGGCACATCCCCAGTGGGAGGTGTGCAGGAGGCAGCTGATCGATGTTTCTAGCTCTCTATCCCTCTCCCTTCCTCTCTGTAAAAAAATCAATAAAATATATATATATTTTTTAAAAAGGTCCCATCTCAGACTGACCCTCCTACATAAACTCATGGGACCAAGGAGGGTTTTGTTTCTTATTTTTTAAAATATATTTTTATTGACTAGAGAGAGGAAGGGAGAAGGAGAGATAGAAACATCAACAATGAGAGAGAATCATGGATCGGCTGCCTCCTGCACGCCCCCGACTGGGGATCGAGCCCGCAACCCGGGCCTGTGCCCTGACCAGGAATCACACCATGACCTCCTGGTTCATAGGTCGACACTCCACCCCTGAGCCATGCTGGCCCGGCCCCACTGTGTCTATTTCAAGGGTAAACTTGAAATTCACAGCCTAGCAGAAAAACTAAAATATCTGCAGGAAAAGGTGAGGGATTTTCACTGCTCAAACCTGGTTGCTCAGCCTGGAGCTGAATCTAACAGTCACTTTGCCAGAGACGAGTTTGCCGCGGGACAGAGAATAGGAGAAATGCAGCGAGGATTTATTGAGCTTCGGTAAGCAAACCATTTCTGGAGGGCGGTTTTTCTTCTGCGACACATGATCAGGGGAGGGAGAAGGGAAAAGCTTAGATCTGGTGTCAAGCTCTTTATTCCACCGTTGGGGACTGGCCGGGAGATAAATGAGGCTGCTTCGGATGCATCACTCCATGGCGTCGAAAAGATCGAGGTTATGGATAGGAGCTCTGAGCAGGCAGGGCTGTGGGAGGACTTAGCTGAGCTCTGGACCCTTCCGACTGGATTTTGTCAGAATAGTTTCAAGAGCTATTCGACCAGTGAATTTCCACCCCCTGAATTTGATACACAAGCTGACTACAGTCCCCAACCAATTCTATGAGGATATAAATGTTACAAAATAAGAACATATTACTCCCCCCACCGCCGCCCCCGCCTAGGATTTACAGCGAGCGGCCTTTTTCTCGCCGGTGAACCAAATCTGGGATACTGAAAAACGTTGATCTCCATCAAATGCGTGTGAAATTGCAATTGTACAGTCAGACGGGTAGCTGTTCCTCCCTGTTCCATGAAAGAAGAGCTATCGGTACTGCACACATTTTTTCAAAGACAAGTTTCAATACAGCATCTCAGAAAGTGTCCATTACTCTCCTGAGCTTTGGGTGGAATCAACGGGTATAATTTGGGACAAAGCTGGCAGCCACACTGATATCCTCTTTTCAAACTATCTCCCGGGGTGCCCGCCCTTCTGTGGCTCTTTGGGGGCATTTACTGCTTTTCTCTTCACTTTCCACATTTTCGTGTTGATTTAGGCATGTCCCCAGCAGTGCTCACCTCGTCACGGGGGAGTAAAAATACAGATTTTAGGGGTTTCTGAAGTAGAACCCACCGCACAGGTATCTAAGGAGCCCCCTTGTTGATTCGAAAACGGCCAACGAGAATGCATTTGGGAACCAGTCATCTAAGCCACCTCAGACGCATGGACGTCTTCGCTTTGTGTTGACAATACCAGGTTCTCTTTGGGGGGTAACAATCAGCGTTCGTTTCCAGCAGCAACACCCTATGACATCACAGACACTGAACTGCAAACAGCACAGCTGGCCACAGGTAAGCAGCCACTGTCAGCAAGCACACATGTCTAATCGGATGGACATTTCAGCGATCCTTTTTTCGGGCCCATGGGTTCTTTTATATCTGACACGCATTCTCACAGAGTGATTTTATTGGGAATGCTTGGAATGCCTTCTCAGGATTGCCCACAAGGTGGCAGGCATGAGAATGCATTGCCAGCAGCCACAACGAAATCATTTGGTGTGGTAGTGCTGCCACCTGGTGGACACGCGTGAGAAAGCATGGCCAGCATCCCCAATACAATCATTTGGTGTGTCAATTTCCTAACAGAGCAGTGTGCAAGATAGAAGATGTAATTGCCTGATCATGAAAAGCTGTTGATTTTATATGAGTTCCAATCTATAATAATAAAAAGCGTAATATGCTAATTAGACCGGATGTCCTTCCGGACGAAGCCGGGGCGGCGGGGCTGAGGCAGAGGGTGGATGGAGCCCAGCCCCTTGCACGAATTTCGTGCATCGGGCCTCTTGTAAGAATATAAAAGTACTAGTACAGTCCAATCACAGACCATGAGATACTATCAAATATTTCTAAATGCTGTTTTTAAAAGTTTGCTATTAAAGATTACAGATCTCAAAGTCAGAAAAAAAATCATTTGGTGTGAAAGTGCTGCCACCTGGTGGACACGCGTGAGAATGCATTTCCAGCATCCCCAATAAAATCATTTGGTGTCAGTCTATTTCCTAACAGAGCAGTGTGCAAGATATATGATGTAATTGCCTGATCATGAAAAGCTGTTGATTTTATATGAATTATAATAATAATATAAAAGTACTAGTACAGTCCAATCACAGACCATAAGATACTATCAAATATTTCTAAATGTTTTTAAGTTTGCTATTAAAGATTACAGATCTCCAAGTCAGAAAAACAAAATCATTTGGTGTGAAAGTGCTGCCACCTGGTGGACACGCGTGAGAATGCATTGCCAGCATCCCCAGTACAATCATTTGGTGTGTCAGTCAATTTCCTAACAGAGCAGTGTGCAAGATATAAGATGTAATTGCCTGATCATGAAAAGCTGTTGATTTTATATGAATTATAATAAGAATATAAAAGGACGAGTACAGTCCAATCACAGACCATGAGATACTATCAAATATTTATAAATGCTGTGTTTAAAAGTTTGCTATTAAAGATTACAGATCTCAAAGTCAGAAAAAAAATCATTTGGTGTGAAAGTGCTGCCACCTGGTGGACAATCGTGAGAATGCATGGCCAGCATCCCCAATACAATCATTTGGTGTCAGTCTATTTCCTAACAGAGCAGTGTGCAAGATATAAGATGTAAATGCCTGATCATGAAAAGCTGTTGATTTTATATGAGTTTCAATCTATAATAATAAAAGCATAATATGCTAATTAGACCGGATGACCTTCCGGACGAAGCCGGGGCAAAGCAGAGAGTGGAGGGGGCTGAGCCCCTTGCACGAATTTCGTGCATTGGGCCTCTTGTAAGAATATAAAAGTACTAGTACAGTCTAATCACAGACCATGAGATACTATCAAATATTTCTAAATGCTGTTTTTAAAAGTTTGCTATTAAAGATTACAGATCTCAGTAAGAAAAAATCATTTGGTGTGAACGTGCTGCCACCTGGTGGACACGCGTGAGAATGCATTGCCAGCATCCCCAGTACAATCATTTGGTGTCAGTCTATTTCCTAACAGAGCAGTGTGCAAGATATAAGATGTAATTGCCTGATCATGAAAAGCTGTTGATTTTATATGAATTATAATAAGAATATAAAAGGACGAGTACAGTCCAATCACAGACCATGAGATACTATCAAATATTTCTAAATGCTGTTTTTAAAAGTTTGCTATTAAAGATTACAGATCTCAAAGTCAGAAAAAAAAATCATTTGGTGTGAAAGTGCTGCCACCTGGTGGACACGCGTGAGAATGCATTGCCAGCATCCCCAATACAATCATTTGGTGTGTCAATTTCCTAACAGAGCAGTGTGCAAGATAGAAGATGTAAATGCCTGATCATGAAAAGCTGTTGATTTTATATGAGTTCCAATCTATAATAATAAAAAGCGTAATATGCTAATTAGACCGGATGTCCTTCCGGACGAAGCCGGGGCGGCGGGGCTGAGGCAGAGGGTGGAGGGAGCCCAGCCCCTTGCACGAATTTCGTGCATCGGGCCTCTTGTAAGAATATAAAAGTACAAGTACAGTCCAATCACAGACCATGAGATACTATCAAATATTTCTAAATGCTGTTTTTAAAAGTTTGCTATTAAAGATTACAGATCTCAAAGTCAGAAAAAAAAATCATTTGGTGTGAAAGTGCTGCCACCTGGTGGACAAGCGTGAGAATGCATTTCCAGCATCCCCAATAAAATCATTTGGTGTGTCAGTCTATTTCCTAACAGAGCAGTGTGCAAGATATATGATGTAATTGCCTGATCATGAAAAGCTGTTGATTTTACATGAATTATAATAATAATATAAAAGTACTAGTACAGTCCAATCACAGACCATAAGATACTATCAAATATTTCTAAATGTTTTTAAGTTTGCTATTAAAGATTACAGATCTCCAAGTCAGAAAAACAAAATCATTTGGTGTGAAAGTGCTGCCACCTGGTGGACACGCGTGAGAATGCATTGCCAACATCCCCAGTACAATCATTTGGTGTGTCAGTAAATTTCCTAACAGAGCAGTGTGCAAGATATAAGATGTAATTGCCTGATCATGAAAAGCTGTTGATTTTATGAGTTATAATAAGAATATAAAAGGACGAGTACAGTCCAATCACAGACCATGAGATACTATCAAATATTTCTAAATGCTGTTTTTAAAAGTTTGCTATTAAAGATTACAGATCTCAAAGTCAGAAAAAAAATCATTTGGTGTGAACGTGCTGCCACCTGGTGGACACGCGTGAGAATGCATGGCCAGCATCCCCAATACAATCATTTGGTGTCAGTCTATTTCCTAACAGAGCAGTGTGCAAGATATAAGATGTAACTGCCTGATCATGAAAAGCTGTTGATTTTATATGAATTATAATAAGAATATAAAAGGACGAGTACAGTCCAATCACAGACCATGAGATACTATCAAATATTTATAAATGCTGTGTTTAAAAGTTTGCTATTAAAGATTACAGAACTCAAAGTCAGAAAAAAAATCATTTGGTGTGAAAGTGCTGCCACCTGGTGGACAATCGTGAGAATGCATTGCCAGCATCCCCAATACAATCATTTGGTGTCAGTCTATTTCCTAACAGAGCAGTGTGCAAGATATAAGATGTAAATGCCTGCAAAAGCTGTTGATTTTATATGAGTTTCAATCTATAATAATAAAAGCATAATATGCTAATTAGACCGGATGACCTTCCGGACGAAGCCGGGGCGGCGGGGGCAAAGCAGAGAGTGGAGGGGGCCGAGCCCCTTGCACGAATTTCGTGCATTGGGCCTCTTGTAAGAATATAAAAGTACTAGTACAGTCTAATCACAGACCATGAGATACTATCAAATATTTCTAAATGCTGTTTTTAAAAGTTTGCTATTAATTTACAGATCTCAGTAAGAAAAAATCATTTGGTGTGAACGTGCTGCCACCTGGTGGACACGCGTGAGAATGCATTGCCAGCATCCCCAGTACAATCATTTGGTGTCAGTCTATTTCCTAACAGAGCAGTGTGCAAGATATAAGATGTAATTGCCTGATCATGAAAAGCTGTTGATTTTATATGAATTATAATAAGAATATAAAAGGACGAGTACAGTCCAATCACAGACCATGAGATACTATCAAATATTTATAAATGCTGTTTTTAAAAGTTTGCTATTAAAGATTACAGATCTCAAAGTCAGAAAAAAAATCATTTGGTGTGAAAGTGCTGCCACCTGGTGGACAAGCGTGAGAATGCATTGCCAGCATCCCCAGTACAATCATTTGGTGTGTCAGTCAATTTCCTAACAGAGCAGTGTGCAAGATAGAAGATGTAAATGCCTGATCATGAAAAGCTGTTGATTTTATATGAGTTCCAATCTATAATAATAAAAAGCGTAATATGCTAATTAGACCGGATGTCCTTCCGGACGAAGCCGGGGCGGCGGGGCTGAGGCAGAGGGTGGAGGGAGCCGAGCCCCTTGCACGAATTTCGTGCATCGGGCCTCTTGTAAGAATATAAAAGTACAAGTACAGTCCAATCACAGACCATGAGATACTATCAAATATTTCTAAATGCTGTTTTTAAAAGTTTGCTATTAAAGATTACAGATCTCAGTCAGAAAAAATCATTTGGTGTGAAAGTGCTGCCACCCGGTGGACACGCGTGAGAATGCATGGCCAGCATTCCCAATAAAATCATTTGGTGTCAGTCTATTTCCTAAGAGCCGTGTGCAAGATATAAGATGTAATTGCCTGATGATGAAAAGCTGTTGATTTTATATGAGTTATAATAAGAATATAAAAGTACTAGTACAGTCCAATCACAGACCATGAGATACTATCAAATATTTCTAAATGCTGTTTTTAAAAGTTTGCTATTAAAGATTACAGATCTCAAAGTCAGAAAAAAAAAATCATTTGGTGTGAAAGTGCTGCCATCTGGTGGACATGCGTGAGAATGCATTGCCTTTGACCCTAATTAAATCAGTATTGATTTAATGACAAGCAAATATTATTTTATTGGTGATGCCAACGATGCTTCACCAAATGATTTTATTGGGGATGCTGAAGTGCTGAAGTGCATTCTCACGCATGTCCACCAGATGGCAGCATGACCTCATCAAATGATGTTACTGGAATGCCCACACAACCCCAATATTTCAAGTTTGTTTTTTCTTAGAAAGCCTATTTATTTTTATTTATTTTTAAAACATATATTTTTATAGATTTAAGAGAGGAAGGGAGAGGGAGAGAGAGAGAAACATCTAGGATGAGAGAGAATCATGGATCGGCTGCCTCCTGCACACCCCACAGCCCGCAACCCAGGCATGTGCCCTGATTGGGAATGGAACTGTAATCGCCTGGTTCATAGGTTCACTGAGCCACGCTGGCTGGGCCTTAGAAAGCCCACTTAAATAATCTCAGAAACAGTCATCACTAGAAACGACTGCAGATTTGTATGAAAGAATTACGTTCTTCCAAGAGTGTCCTCAAAAGTAGTATTCACTATTTGAATTTTTAATTAATGTTAAAAGTGTCCCCTCAGATTAGTTTCTTTGGTTTTATGGGTAGGGAAACCATGTTTCTACTTGTGCCATACAAATGTTTCCATAAATAATAATTTCCATAATGTTTATATGTGGCTCACTTGTATTTGTCTATATTGGAAATTCCCTTGACAGGGTGCAGGGGGACCTCAAACAGTACATGAATACTTTATAAGCCATAAAATATTGAAAATCAATGTCTCCTCAACATACCCCCTCCCCCTTTATGTCTGCTTTTCCGACTTTTTCCTGTGCCCATCAAAATATAGCAATAGGAGATCATTGCAACTCTAAGTATTCATATTTTCTGAAAAATGGATAATAACTGGCTTATAACTCATGTTTTCAAACAGTAATATCATTTGATGAATTGATTAATATATTGATTGGGTTCTTCCTCTTGGAAGTCTCAATCCATGATTTATCAGTAGTGACAGACGATATCCTAATCTTATTTCTGTCTTTAATGAAATATTTCTGGTGTTTCACAGTACGTATAAGGCAGGCTTTGTTTTATTATGTGTGATATTATTTAACACGGCGAGGAACTATCTGTATTTAAATGAAACAATTGGTATTTTAAATCATGGATGGACATCAGCTCTTATTAAAGTGGTATCTTGATTTCTGTGACATATTTATGACTTTCTCGACCTTCTACTATGGTTATTTCAATAGATTTCCTATTAAAGATCTGTCCTTGCACCTTGATACAAAATTTATTTCACTGTAACCGTTTTTAATACTGTTATGTGGAAATTTGTTTGTAGTGAGGTTAGCCTGGGGTTTTCTTTTCTTCAATATTTATACAGACTTTCTAAGATTTGGTTTTAAAATTCCCTGAACTAAGACTCGAAGTGGTCCTTTCTCCGTGGAGTGTGGCTCTCGGGTAACAGGCCTGGTTGGTGCAGACTCGCCACAGGTGCTGTAGGATTCTGGTCTCATAAACATGATTTTGAATGTTGTTGTTTTTTCATTTTCTCTGGAACATTAAAATGACATCAAGATAACCTTGGATAATATTGATCACCTGACAGTGTGAAAGGAATTCTTATCATTGGGCCTGGTGCTTTTTATGATGAAGCTCTTTGAATGCTTTCTGATTCACTTTAATTTGACTTGGTTTTAAAGCCACCGCACCCCCCCCCCCCCCCCGCCCGCTGCCTCCCATAATTTGATTAAGTGGCCAGGATTGAGAAATGCAGCTTACCTCTCTATCTTGTCTTCTTCTTTTTTTAAAAAATATATTTTTATTGATTTCAGAGAGGAATGGAGAGGGAGAAAGAGAGAGAAACATCAATGATAAGAGAGAATCATGAATCGGCTGCCTCCTGCACACCCCTTACTGGGGATCGAGCCCGCAACCCGGACATGTGCCCTTGACCGGAATCGAACCTGGGACCCTTCAGTCTGCAGGCTGACTCTATCCACTGAGCCACACCAGCTAAGGCTCTATCGCTTCTTGAGTCCATTTTAATTGTCTGTATGTATTTAAAACATGTGTATCTATGTTTATACATGCATGTTATACATAGATATGTAGATCTGTTTGATTTAGTTGCTTGTGCTGTAGATATCATTTTCCAAATTTCATGGAAGACTTTAAAATCGTATAGAGTTCTAATTTTCTCCTTCTCCGTTTTTCGGATTTGCCTAAACCAAGCAGAGATTTCTGCAACCCCAGGACCTAGCAAGTCCCAACTGTGTTTACATTCTTTCTTGCATATTTCTTTGCCCAGCAGCGCCTCAGCCTTGAAGAGTGTTCAAGAGTCAACAGGAGTCTTTATACAGGCCTGGGGGAGAGGTAACCCAAGCAAACAGCATGTGACTCCCAGCTTTGGAAAGCTAATATTTAGCAACCTCTTGTGTTCTTCGCTTTCAAAATATTTGCCTCTGAAAATAATGTGAGAACGAGTTTGTCGAGGGGAAGTCAAAGTGGACAAAACCTAACCGTGAAATGTTTCTCTCTCTCTGGGTGTCTGAGACCCGCATAGATCAAAGGGGTACCTACCACACCTGTGGCTGTCCTGCACTGGCCAGGCCTGTGACCCGAGAGCCACCCTCCTCGGAGGAAGGACAACTTAGGGTTTTAGTTCAGGGAATTTTTAAAAATATTTTTATTGATTTCAGAGAGGAAGGAAGGCGGGGAGAGAGAGACAGAAACAGCCATGATGAGAGAGAATCATGGATCGGCTGCCTCCTGCACACCCCCTACTGGGGACCGAACCCACAACCCGGGCATGTGCCCTTGACTGGAATCGAACCTGGGACCCTTCAGTCCCCAGGCTGATGCTCTGTCCACTGAGCCACACCAGCCAGGGCAGTTCAGGGAAGTTTTACAAATTATTTGGGTCGAATGAAATGATGAGGCATCAAGACAAGGGCCTTTGCTGTCCAATTTAAAGTTATTTTCAATGTTGGTGTCAAATTCAATACTGATAATGGAAAAATAAGCTCTTAGGTGATAATAAGTCTTGCTATCAGATTTGTTTTTAATTAATTTAATGATTATATGAGTTAAATGAAGCATAAGCTTTATATTTACATCATATTCTAAATCACTTTAAAAAATGGATGATAAGCCCTAGCTGGTTTGGCTCAGTGGATAAAGCATTGGCCTGAGGACTGAAGGGTCCCAGGTTCGATTCTGGTCAAGGGCACATGCCTGGGTTGCGGGCTCGATCCCCAGTGGTGGGCATGCAGGAGGCAGCCAATCAGTGATTCTCTCTCATCATTGATGTTTCTCTCTCTCTCTCCCTCTCCTTTCCTCTCTGAAATCAATAAAAATATATTAAAAAATCCTATCTAATAAAAGAGTAATATGCAAATTAACCATCACTCCGCTACACGCACAAGCCATGACCACAAGCCACGCCCACCAGCCAATCAGGAGTGAATATGCAAATAAACCCAACCAAGATGGCTACGGCCACAGAGAGCAGGAGGGAGGCTTGGGTTTCCCCGGCAATGGAGGAAGCCAAACTTTCCGCCTGCCCTTGCCGGCCTAGGCCTCCACTCAAGGCTACAAAGTTTCAATGATAGAAGATACATAAATCCAAACAGAAATGGCAGCAGCCACAGAGCTGGAAAGAGCAGGAGGCTACGGTTGCCCCTGGTGATGGAGGAAGCCAAGCTTTCCGCACATGCTGGCTGGCCCAGGCCTCTGCTTAAGGCTACAAAGTTTCAATTATAGAAGATACATAAATCCCCCAAAAAATGGCTGCCACCACTGAGCAAACAGAAGGCTTGGCTCCGCTCCAGGCTACAAAGTTTCAATTGTAGAAGATAAATAAACCCCAGATACCAGGGCCTCCGCTTGGGTCGCCAGGGGGTGTGGCTGGTCTGCAAACCACCACAGGCCCCTCGCCCAGGCTGCCCCATCCCCCAAGGGAACCCCCACCCTGATCCGGGACACCCTTCAGGGCAAACCAGCTGGCCCCCACCCGTGCACCAGGCCTCTATCCTATCTAATAAAGGAGTAATATGCAGATTGACCATCACTCCAACACACAAGATGGCTTCCCCCACGTGGTCAAAGATCCTGCCCCCATGTGGACACAAGATGGCCACCACAAGATGGCCAGCAAGGGAGGGCAGTTGGGAGGGACCAGGCCTGCAAAGGAGGGCAGTTGTGGGCGATCAGGCCAGCAGGGGAGGGCAGTTGGGAGGAACCAGGCCTGCAAGGGAGGGCAGTTGGGGGTGACCAAGCTGGCAGAGGAGGGAAGTTGGGGCGACCAGGCCTACAGGGAAAGGCAGTTGGGAGGGACCCAGGCCTGCAGGGGAGAGCAGTTGGGGGGGACCAGGCCTGCAGGGGAGGGCAGTTAGGGGTGACCAGGCCTGCAGGGGAGGGCAGTTAGGGGTGACCAGGCCTGCAGGGGAGGGCAGTTAGGGGTGACCAGGCCTGCAGGGGAGGGCAGTTAGGGGTGACCAGACCTGCAGGGGAGGGCAGTTAGGGGTGACCAGGCCTACAGGGGAGGGCAGTTAGGGGCGACCAGGCCTACAGGGAAAGGCAGTTGGGAGGGACCCAGGCCTGCAGGGGAGAGCAGTTGGGGGGGACCAGGCCTGCAGGGGAGGGCAGTTAGGGGTGACCAGGCCTGCAGGGGAGGGCAGTTGGGGGGACAAGGCCTGCAGGGGAGGGCAGTTAGGGGTGACCAGGCCTGCAGGGGAGGGCAGTTAGGGGTGACCAGGCCTGCAGGGGAGGGCAGTTAGGGGTGACCAGGCCTGCAGGGGAGGGCAGTTAGGGGCAAACAGGCTGGCAGAGGAGCAGTTAGACATCAATCAGGCTGGCAGGGGAGCAGTTAGGCATCAATCAGGCTGGCAGGGGAGTGGTTAGGGGGTGATCAGGCTGGCAGGCAGAAGCAGTTAGGGGCAATCAGGAAGGCAGGCAGGTGAGCAGTTGCAAGTCAGCAGTCCTGGATTGTGAGAGGGATGTCTGACTGCCCGTTTAAGCCCAATCCCGGTGGGGTCCCAGATTGGAGAGGATTCAGGCTGGGCTGAGGGACACTCTCCTCCCCCGTGCACGAATTTCGTGCACCGGGCCTCTAGTAAATAAATAAAATAAAAACATAAAAAATGGATGATAAAATAAGTCTAATGGAATACAGCCTTTGAAACCAGTTAAAAAGCTGGTCATTAAAATCAGTTTAAGGGGTTGAGAATTTAAGGTGCCAACTATATACAGACAGGCGGGTCGGTTCTTGGCTCTGTGGTGCTAGGTGAACTCAAACCCACTTTTTACCGTAATTCTTACAAGTGAAGAACCAAATGTTCACATCACTAACAGGAGAATTAAAGTGGTCTTGCTGAACTCAATACAAATTTCAAAAAAGTAAACCTCATCTACATACACAGCTTTAATATTGCCACGAGAGGTGTGAGCCCTGAACTAGTATTCTGTAACTCAATCCTTCACAATCATTCATTCATTCATTCATTCAACAGGTCTTTTTTTAAAAAATATGTTTTATTGATTTTTTAACAGAGAGGAAGTGAAAGAGTTAGAGAGTTAGAAACATCAATGAGAGAGAAACATCGATCAGCTGCCTCCTGCACACTCCCTACTGGGGATGTGCCCGCAACCAAGGTACATGCCCTTGACTGGAATCGAACCTGGGACCCTTCAGTCCGCAGGCTGATGCTCTACCCACTGAGCCAACCCGGTTAGGGCCATTCAACAGGTCTTTAACGATTTAATGGGTGTGTTCTCTACGTCAGGTTCAGTACAAGGGGCTTGGGTAGGGTACTGAACATGGTAGACAAAGTCCTTGCCCCTTGGACTTGAGTGTTTAGCTTGGAAGGCTAAATAGAGGTGCATAGGACAGAGGTGAATGCCACGATGAGAGAGGGAAAAGGCCCACAATAGGGCATGCCCCGCCCCCCGCCCCCTCCCCCTCACTAAGTCTACTAGTGGGTTATTCAGACCATGGGTGGTTACGGGTCAGCCAAGTCAAGGGGAATGTGACTCCATGTTGTTGATTGTTTTTGGTTTTTAATTTCATTGACTATTTTTTTTCCCTTAAAAAAATCTTTATTGTTGAAAGTATTACACAGATCCTCCCTTTTCGTGATTCATGCTTTTACCTCCAACTCCAGAGGGGCTGGCACTAACTTCACCTTCAAGTCCTATGAATGAGTATAGAGGAGCTTGGCATTGAGACACTGTGGTGCTCCTTCAAGGTCAACAGGCCTGTGTAGGCCTCAGGGAGGGCAAATGGCACAAGGGGTCAGATATCCAGGTTCCACAGTGCTGGGGTTCGGGGGACCTGTGCCCCCCATGTCCAGTGGGGCTCGGGGAACTCAGGCTCATTCAGGCCGATGGGTGATTTGGTGCTGGCGACAGGGGAGTGGATGTGTCTTGGCCTCCGTGAAACTCAACAAGAGGTAGAGCCTGTTGTGCAGGTGCGGCCAGCGGCTGGGCGGTGAGAAGGACTGAGCGTAGGGAGACGGTGGGAAGTTCTAGCCCGGACCCAGAGGTGATCAGAGCCATGCAGGTGCCACTGTAGCAGGTAACCTCACAGGGGAGGGTTCCAGTGGATGGCCCAGCTCGCCCAGGAAAGAGCCGGCCTCACGGACTGTCTCAGACCCTCGGGAATCTTTGAGGTGCGCTGGGCTGGGAGAGAAGAAGGCACTCAACCTTGTTCTGGTTTAACTGTGTTTCTGCTCATGTTTCACTTGAATAAAGGTTGGTTAGGGTTTCTAAAAGTTTGGTAACGTCACATCTAATGGTCAAGGTACCCATCTTAATTTGGTCATCTGGTAGCTATGAAACCTTGGAGCATTTTTTAAAATATGTTTTCATTGATTTCAGAGAGGAAGGGAGAGGGAGAGAGAGAAACATCAACGATGAGAGAGAATCATGGATCAGCTGCCTCCTGCACGCCCCCTACTGGGGATCGAGCCCACAACCTGGGCATGCGCCCTGATTGGGAATAGAACTGTGACCTCCTGGTTCATAAGTCCATGCTCAACCACTGAGCCATGCTGACTGGCTCTTTGGGGAGTTTGATCTCTCTGGGCTTCGGGTTCTGGGAGAATCTAGATATTAGCGCCTACATGATGGGGTTGTTGTGAGGATTATATGAGCGACAGCACGTAAAGAGGTTACCGAATGCCAGCGAGGCCAGCCTGTAGGGTTGGTAGATTGGGTGCTGCATGCCTCGGGGCCGGGGTCCATCTGATGGTGCCCGGATGAGTTATGACATTCGAAACCTGCACCATCACAGATGCCAGCGGTGGTAGATGCAGAGTGACAGGGTAATGGTGGTAACCCCTGTGTTGAGGAGGTGGCATAAGTCTTGTGTAAGAGCAGAATAAACAGCTCGGCCTGTGTGGCTCAGTGGTTGTGTGTTGACTTATGAAGGAGGTCACAGTTCAGTTCCCCATCAGGGCACATGCCCGGGTTGAGGGCTCGATCCCCAGGAGGGGGCGTGCAGGAGGCAGACGATCCATGATTCTCTCTCATCATTGATGTTTCTGTCTCTCTCTTTCTCTCCCTTCCTCTCTGAAATCAATAAACATATTTTTTAAAAAAGTAGAATAAACAGAGAAAAAGAGGGAGGGTTGCACCAGTGTGGGGCGTGGTGGGGAGTGTATGATGTTCAGGGCACAACCAGCCACAGACTGACTGAGCGAGGGCAGCGACACGAACCCGCCACCCTGGCTGTGGTGTGTGAGCCCAGCTCAAGGATTGCGTAGGACAGAGCGGGGCCTGAATATTGGGAGGCCCCAGGCTGGCCTCTGGGGACCCTTCTGCTCATGCTCCTTTGAAGAAAGGTCTGGCAGGCATCAATGATTTCCATGGAGCTTCAAAAGTCGAGCAGGCAAGGACTCTGTGGGATTGGGAAGATGGGACGCATCTGCTCTGTGGAGGGATCCAGACGCAGGAGGTGACCCTTGTGCGCCCCAGGTCGGCGGGTGGGCATGGCCACCTAGCTCGGGGGTATCAGGGAGCTGCTACTGCAATGAGCCCTTGGGGACTGGCAGGTTACCATGGTGATGTGCAGGGACCTCCTGCTTCTGTTGGGCTCAGCAGGACTTTCCTGGCAAAGCTCTTATGTCAACAAATGACTTCCCTCCCAGAACAAGTTCACAATTGAGGGGGAGGAGAAGAAGATGACAAGTTAGGAAATCATCCCAGAGAAACCCAGAGACTGTTGTACATATCGCTGGGTGAAGGGACACCCACGGCCCATTCATTGGCGGTGGTAGGAGAAGATGTAAGGCAGTGGTCGGCAAACGGCGGCTCGCGAGCCGCGGTTTGTCGCTCTGTTGACTAATGAGTTTGCCGACCACTGATGTAAGATATATGCTGAAATCATGGCGAGTTTTCCATTCTAATATCAGCCTCCACCACTGGGCTCCCTCCCCCCACACACCGTTAGATTATGACACATCTATGGATAGTGTGTGTGTGTGTGTGTGGTTACAAAGCCAACCAGCAGTGACCATTTGGAAGTGAGCATGACCCTCTGAGATTATAAGACCTTGTAAGTGAATCTTAATAAAAACAGGTCTTTAAAAAATTAAGGAAGGCCCTAGCTGGTGTGGCTCAGTGGATAGAGCATCGGCCTGCAGACTGAAGGGTCCCACGTTCGATTCCGGTCAAGGGCACATGCCCGGGTTACAGGCTCGATCCCCAGTGGGGGGCGTGCAGGAGGCAGCCGATCAGTGATTCTCTCTCATCATCGATGTTTCTCTCTCTTTCTCCCTCTCCCTTCCTCTCTGAAATCAATACGAATATATTTTTAAAAAATTAAGGAAGAAACAATCTTAACTTTATTGCCATGAAATGACCCCTAACCAGGGATGGGACCTGCAACTAAGGCACGTACTCTGCCCGGGGTTTTCCAACCAACGGAGCCATCTGGCCAGGGCGCATCTTTATGTTTTCAAATAAAGGGGTTCAACTGGATGAACTCAAAGGTCATTTCATGGCAATAAAGATCGTTTCTTCCTTAATTTTTAAAAATATATTTGTATTGATTTCAGAGAGCAAGGGAGAGGGAGAGAGAGAGAGAGAAACATCGATGATGAGAGGGAATCACTGATCGACTGCCTCCTGCACACCCCCCACTGGGGATCGAGCCTGCAACTCGGGCATGAGCCCTGACCAGCAATCAACCATGACTCCTGGTTCCTAGGTCGACGCTCAACCACTGAGCCATGCCGGCCAGGCCGTTGTTGCTGTTTTGTGCGGTCCTGCTGATGTTTGCCTGTCTGGGGGGAGGAAGGAGTATTTTCACCATGGTCTAGCACAGTGGTCGGCAAACTCATTCGTCAACAGAGCCAAATATCAACAGTACAACGATTGAAATTTCTTTGGAGAGCCAAATTTTTTAAACGTAAACTTCTTCTAACGCCACTTCTTCAAAATAGACTCACCCAGCCCTAGCCAGTTTGGCTCAGTGGATAGAGCGTCAGCCTGCGGACTGAAGGGTCCCAGTTTCGATTCCGGTCAAGGGCATGTACCTTGGTTGCAGGCACATCCCCAGGAGGAGGTGTGCAGGAGGCAGCTGATCGATGTTTCTCTCTCATTGATGTTTCTAGCTCTCTATCCCTCTCCCTTCCTCTCTGGGAAAAATCAATAAAATATATTTAAAAAAAAATAGACTCTCCCAGGCCGTGGTATTTTGTGGAAGAGCCACACTCAAGGGGCCAAAGAGCCGCATGTGGCTCGCAGGCCGCGGTTTGTCGACCACGGGTCTAGCAAATTAAAGAAAATTCAATGTGGGAATAGAAATGACCCCCGAAGGGAAACCGTGCATTCTTACTTTTAGCAAAAAGTGCTTTCTAAAATCAAGTGAGCAAAAAAACCCCAAACAATAATTCTTACCATTTTAAGCACTTAAACATTTCTTGTACTCTGAAACAAACCGAGCCCTTTAAAAACACAAACACATCCTCCTTCTCATGCGTTATAACACGGTCTGTGTCAACAAGAAACCTCATTTTGCTCCAACGTTTCATAATTCTTCACGCGTCTTCATTTTGTACCTTTGCAAACACTGATAACGGTTTCACATGAAACAGAAAGTGGAGGGGCCTGAAGTCGACCAGAAAAGGAATCTGAGACTAGAATATGCAAGACCTCTGCGCCCTGGGCCCGCCGCCTTCCTGGGGAGACCGCCTTCGGGGTGTCTAAGAGCCGCTGACCTTGGCAAGTAACTCGTGCGCACAGAATTCTGGGAGGTCCTGCATGTTTCATGATCCCCTCAAAGGCCCTGGAAGTGGGGCCTCATCTGCATCCCTTTGTGCGTGGAATCCTCAGATTTGCGGCAGCAGACTCACTGACAAAAGGATTCTCTGCTCCTCACGGGCTCCTGGCTCGGCTTTGAACGGGTGAGCAGAGATGCGCTTGGCTTAGGCGGGTCACTTGGGAAGGAGGGTCTGACGGATGAGCCTGTATGAATCAGGTACTGTTATTGCTGAAGACGTACCATGTGTTTGGTGGGGTTTTTTCATCTTTGGCAAATTTGACAGTTGAATCCAAACACATTTTCATTGACTGCAGTGTTGGTTCTATGTCCAGATACGTTGAGAGTCCCAGTGATGACTGTCTCATGAAGAAAGAGTTTTGCTTTTTTGTTTTCTTCAGGAAGCCCTCAGAGGAGGCTGCTAGAGTTGGAGCAATGTGTCTGCTCAACTGGTCTTTTCTCGCTCATTCTATATATATGTGTGTGTGTGCATGTGCGTGTGTGTGTGTGTGTGTGCGTGTGTGTGTGTGTGTATATATACACACACACACACACATATATATATATATGTGTGTGTATATATATATATGTGTGTGTGTGTATATATATGTGTGTGTGTGTATATATATGTATATGTATGTATGTATGTATATATATATATATATATATATATATATATATATGTATATAATTGATTTCGATTTCAGAGAGGAAGGGAGAGGGAGATAGAAACATCAATAATGAAAGGGAACCATTGATTGGCCACCTCCTGCACGCCCCCTACTACTGGGGATCGAGCCCGCAACCTGGGCATGTGCCCTTGACTGGAATCGAACGCGGAACCCTTGAGTCTGCAGACCAACGCTCTCTATACACTGAGCCAAACCGGCTAGGGCTTGCTCATTCTTTTTTTTTTTTTTTTTAAATATATTTTATTGATTTTTTACAGAGAGGAAGGGAGAGAGATAGAGAGCCAGAAACATCGATGAGAGAGAAACATCGATCAGCTGCCTCCTGCACAACCCCCACTGGGGATGTGCCCGCAACCAAGGTACATGCCCTTGACCGGAATCGAACCCGGGACCCTTCAGTCCGCAGGCCGACGCTCTATCCACTGAGCCAAACCGGTTTCGGCTTGCTCATTCTTTTTTATCCTCCTCAGAGGAGAGAGAGGAAAGGAGAGAAAGAAACATCGACGTGGAAGAGAAACATTGATCGATTGCCTCCTGTATGGGCTCCGACTGGGGATGGGACCTGCAACCTAGGGATGTGCCCTGAGCAGATATCAAATCTGCAACCTTTTGTGCACGGGATGAAGAAGCTCCAACCAACCCAAGCCACAGTGACCAGGGATCTTACTTATTCTTACGGGCAACTGCTTGAAAGAAGAGCCAACAGTGTTGATAAACTAGAATGAATCGGATTTTTCTAGTTTCTCGAGTGAAGTAGGTAGTACTCCCCAAAGATCAAAAATCATTTCGTTACTGAGATCAAGAAGAATATATATATATTTTTTTCCTTATTTTCTGCCTAGGGATTATGCTGACCTAGCACCATGTATAATTTCCATGGTTGCATGGGGTCATGATACGGTTGATGAAAATGGCATGAGCAAAGATTATAAAAATGGCGCAAGTATTGAAGACAACGGCTTACCTCTCTGAGACTCAGCCCCTGCATCGGTGAACTTGGCCACTACGGCCCTCAGGATTCCTGTGGGAATGAAACGAAGGCACGCGTGTGAATCTGTAGGTCAGTGCGTGGCAAACAGCACGTTTGATGAGTGAGATGAGTATTTTGGCCTGCGGAAACATTCAGGTAACCACAGCGTCTGAGTCACATTAACTGTTGGAAAGAATCGTTAATAATCTAACTTGAGAGTGTTTGTAAGTGGGGATGAAAAGTTTGACAAAAATGTATTGATCTGGAGATTTTTCTCTTTATTCTGGGAACTATACACATGAATGACCCGCTGAGGAGTGAACCTGGTACAGGTCACTGGAAATGCTTTTCTCCCCCTCCGTCCTTGGTGTTAAGAAGATTCTTAAACTGCTTCCTTCTTATTTAAAGCATCTGCAAGGCAGGTAGTGTGAACTCTTACTCATTAGAACTTGTGAAGTGCTTTGTAAATGCTTGGTACCAAAGTAATTACGGCTTACCATGTTGACACTAATTGGAGACAAACACAACGTCTAAATCCAGTAGCGTGAACAAGAGCTTTCTTTAATGGGTGCCTCTAAAGGGGGGAGGGATTATTACAGGCTAAATAGAAAGATATCTTAGTTTAAAGAATCTAAAAAGTAAATAAAAATCAAGGCACACGCTTACAGCTGATGTGGATCAAATATGACCATAGTCGGCGACTCTGTTACCTGTCTTTATCCCACTTTTAGAAAAGCTACGTTGAAATCTTCATGGGTCAACTTTTTCAGGTTCACAAAGTTTCAGCTTAAAGGGTTATGCAGTAACCACTCCCCTGAAAAATGTTTCCAGAATATAAGCTGTCAGATGTGACTCGGTGACGTGTTTAATGCGGACAGAGGGTTCCGGCGGCTGCTTAGTCACTGTCAACCAAGGCTCAGAGGTGCGCTGGGCCTGGGCCTCAGGGAGGGTGGGGATATGACAAAGGCAGCTTTTATGGGGGTGTACCAAGCAAGGCCCCTTTTAAGAGAGCAAATATGAAACAAAAGACATTTTAAAGGGACCCTAGTCCCTGACAGAAATTGAGAACTAATCCCACAGTGTTAATGATTAATGGCTCTGAAGGGACTGTGGCATCTCAGAGAGAAGGTGGAGGTGGGGGGGGAGGGGAGAGATTAACCAAAGAACTTGTATGCATATATGCATAATCCATGGATGTAGACAATATGGTGGTGAAGGCCGGGGGAGGAGGGGGGAGGGTTGGGGGGAAGGGTGGTGGAGAGGAATCAATGGGGAAAAAAGGGGACATCTTCAACAATCAAGATAAATTTAAAGAAATACAAATACATCAACATCATGAATGCTTAGTAGGTAGCTGCCACATACTGAGAGCCACTAGGAGCTAAACTCTTTGTTAAAGAAGTAAAAAAAAAAAAAAAAAACAATAAAAATTGGTGATGTTAAATTTTCACGGCAATCTTGGAAGTTTGCTGTTATGATCCCTAGGTGACAGGGAAGGGCACTGAGGCTCAGAGGGGGTTAGTTATGTTGCCAAAAGCCACACAGCAAGTGAGCGGAGCGGAGCTGAGCTGAGCCGGAGAGCACAGGCGTCAGGATTCGCACCGAGGCCACGCGGAGGCCCTGGGCCCGCAGGGAGCTGTGTTAGTAACACACTCATCCGACCGCGGGGACGTGAGTCATTTCCTCGGGGAAGGAGGCGCTGCGCGGTCCAGAACGCAGTCTGGATCAGCACACCGTCTCTGTGCGTCACTGGTCCGCGTGGATCCCCACACGGGGGTCCTGGCCCGCCGGCCACGCACCTGCTGCTTCAGGCACAGAGGGGGGCTGCTCTGCTGGGCTAACACCCGCCTGGCCCCGTTCTGCAACTTCAAATTCAAGGGAAGGATCAAGTCCAGGTGCTGACGTTCGCTCCTCAGACCAAGCTCTAGATCACGTCTGGGAAAGGGACGCCGTGCACAACCAAGCCGCCGCTGGACCGGTCTCAAAATGCTGCAAAGGGGGTGGGCGCTACGCTCGCCCCCACCTCCCCCTCCCCAGCCCGGGAAGTTAAATCAGAGCCATTCATTGCCCGTCTCTCGCTCACACACACACACACACACACACACACACACCCGTTTATGAGCATGAATCAGAGATTTCCAAATAACAAGTATGGAGTATTTTTTTAAACACCCACCACCTAGCCCGGGCCTCCCAGCCTTCCTTCCAGCTGCCCGTCTGGGCGACTCTGACCGGCCAGGGGAGGGATGGGGGGTGGAGCGCTTAAATCAGCACGAGCAATTTGTAGGGAAATTACCAGCTGAACTTGGTTTAGGACCCAGCCGGCCCTCCCTGAAGGACTTGGTGTGAGCCCAGCAGTTGGCTGAGGGAGGGGTTCGGGGGGGGGGACCTCGTGGGGGATGGCTGGGCTGAGGGGTAGGTCGGGGAAAACTGGAGGGGACGGAGGGTGTACCAGCAAGGCTTCCTGCAGCAAAACGTTGTGCCCAGGGTCACTCTAGCTCCCTTTCAACCTCTAGAAACACAGGCTGTTAAGTCTGATAAAACTCGGAGAGGCACAGGCTGTCTGGCTTGCAAAATACTCTCACCAGCTTCCTGTTTGGGGTAGAGGGTGGCTCACAAGTCAGATTTACGTAAAGGCCCTTGAGGGGGTCAGCTCTCCCTTCCAAGCACCCACGTCTCCCTGTCCAGAAGGCTTCTGTCACCCAAAGGGGAAGGGAGGAATAAAATCTGAAGGCTGGCCTGGTCGGCGTGGCTCAGTGGTTGAGCGTTGACCTCTGAACCAGGAGGTCACGGTTGGACTCCCGGTCAGGGCACATGCCTGGGTTGCAGGCTCGATCCCCAGTGTGGGGCGTGCAGGAGGCAGCCCATCAGTGATTCTCTCTCATCACTGCTGTTTCTCTTTCTCTCCTCTTCCTTCTGCTCTGAAATCAATAAAAATAAAATAAAATAAAATAAAATAAAATAAAATAAAATAAAATAATCTGAAGGCTCCAAAGAGCTCTGACTCCTCCCTCATCTTTTAGTCACAAAAGATGAATTACTGCTCACACTTCACAATGGCAACGTGTCTTTACTGCAGATAAAGTGCTATCGCAGGTGCTTTCTCCTTTAAGATTTACAGCTAACCTGGTGCTTAGAAGTCTCAGAGACCAAAGGATCAGAGAACACCCAAGGATTCGGACCTGCTCAGCAACGGATGGCATAAAAATCGACCCTGACGGCTCTGGTCAATGTTTACCAAGACCCCCTAGGAAATATTTCGGATCAGTTCTTTTAAGAATTCAGACTCAGAAAAAATCCTACCCAGAAAGCATCTTGCCCTGGGAGTCCGGGTCCCTGGTTCTGATTAGTGGTCGTGTTCCCCTGACCCCAGGAGGATCGGGGCGACAATTAGGGGGCAATTATTGCAATTTCCTTAGCCCTCATGGCAGCCTATTTGCTTTCTCCTTTTTATTTCTTTAATATATCTTCAATGACCTCAGAGAGAAAGGGAGAAAGAGAGAGAGAGAAACATCAATGATGAGAGAGAATCACGGATCGGCTGCCTCCTGCACACCCCCCACTGGGGATCAAACCCACAACCCGGGTATGTGCCCTGACCAGGAATCGAACCATGACCACCTGGTTCATAGGTCGATGCTCAACCGCTGAGCCATGCCCGGCCGGCTGCTGTCTCCTTTCTGTTAGCTTCTTAAACCGGGATGAGGCACGGACCCCAGAGCTTAAACAAAAGCAAATGCATGCCACGCCAGAGGCAAGAGATGCTTTCGATTTTCCCAACCTTTTTCCTCCTTCTTTTTAACCTGTTTGTATACAGAGACCTCAGATTCTTGGGGGACCTGGAGGTCACCTGCCCCCCCCCACCCCCCTGCCTGCAGCCCTCACCTAAGTTGACATCAGGGCGCTCCGGCCTTATCAGAGCCCAATGGCCTGGAAGTTGCTGGCCACATGCCATCAACAGTCACTCTCAGGAGCAACCCAGCAGTCTTTCCCTGACGGGGAAATTTAATTACAAGAAATTTACAAACGTTTGGAAAGAAAGGTGGGGCGGTTATTCCTCAATTAGGTAGAAGCTGGTTTCAATCGCCTTCCGGGCAGCGTGTCCCAGGAGGGAGGCCGGTGCTGGAGCAGATCAGACTGAGGGGGGTTAGGGAGGGAGCTGGGGGCTTGGCTGTCCCTCCCAGCTGTGCTGGCTGCCACGATCTCCTAAGCTCAGGGCTCCGGCCACATCCAGCTCTGGGAGTCTTGCTGCCATGGCCCATGTTGCTTTAAGTCTGCGGAGCCAGGAGCCTGAGCAGCAACGGGTCCTGGGTGTGAGGATGCCTGGGCTACGACAGGCATCTCAGAGCTGTTCTGTGGGAAACCCCACATCCTCACGCCCCTTCTGGGAAAGGAGCCTGTGTGAGTGTGTGTGAGTGTGTGTGTGTGTGAGTGTGTGTGTGAGTGTGTGTGCGCGTGTGTGTTAGTGTGTGTGTGAGTGTGTGTGTGTGTGAGTGTGTGTGTGAGTGTGTGTGTGTGTGAGTGTGTGTGTGAGTGTGTGTGTGTGTGTGAGTGTGTGTGTGTGTGTGTGTGAGTGTGTGTGTGAGTGTGTGTGTGTGTGAGTGTGTGTGTGAGTGTGTGTGTGTGTGAGTGTGTGTGTGAGTGTGTGTGAGTGTGTCTGTGTGAGTGTGTGTGAGTGTGTGTGTGTTAGAGTGTGTGTGAGTGTGTGAGTGTGTGTATGTGTGTGTGAAAGTGTATATGTGTATGTGTGAGTGTGTGTATGTGTGTAAGTGTGTGTGTGTGTATGAGTGTGTGAAAGTGTATATGTGTGTGTATGTGTGAGTGTGTGTGTGTGAGTGTGTGCTGGAGGGTGTGTCTGCACATGTGAGTGAGACTATATGAGGAAGCATGGGTAAGTGTGATTGTGTGTGTATGAGTGCATGAAGGTGCATGAGCATGCATATAGGTGCATGCATGGAGAAATGGGTGTAGGAGTGCATGTTGGAGTGAGTCAATGTGTGCCTGTGAGTGAGCCTGGGATTGTGTGTATGTGTGAGCGCGTATGTGCATGTGTGTCTGTGAGTGTGAATTGCATGAGTGGGTGACCATATCTCAGTGAGCGAGTTTTAGAGCGAGGGTGTATGTGGATGTCTGCGCGTGTGTAACCCGTGCCTGGGTGCTTGCTGGCGTCTCTCTAGTTGCATTAGTGGGGAGCTTGTGGGGGGCAGTGAAGCCTTTCAGTCAGCTGGCCTGACCTTGCCCTGAACGGACAGACACGAGGGCCTAAAAAACTGATCTCAATGCAAACGCCTCCCTGGCCCCTCACACACCTCACTGTCCTTTAATAAACGAGGGGAGGCGGGCAGACAGCATTCCCTGGATAATAAGATGATAGAATCATCTTCCCATTACGTTCCCACGGGTTCCACAGCTCCACAGCAGCCAGGTTCCCCGCGCTCCCGCCCAGCTCGCTCTGAGCTTCAGGCGGGACTGTGGCGCTGGAGAAACCTCGGGGAGCAGTGAGCCCCATGATGTCGCCTGAGCTGAGCAAGAGCTGAGCCGCGGGGACGCGTCGTGTTCACCCTGCTCTCGGGACACCAAGGGCAGAGCCCGTGCCAGGACCCGAGTTCTTGGTGTCCGCTGCGAGCGAGACTTCTGCCATCGCACGTCTTGTCCCGCCTTCATGCTAACTGCTGGCTTGCTGCCTCTCCGTGTGCCCTCTCGCTCCTGCTGGGTTATTTATGCTGCGCTGCGATGGGTCTCCTTCTCACCTCGTCCTATAAATCCACCTGTGTCAGTGCCCTGTTCAGAGAGATTCAGTGGATCCCCACTGACTAGAAAATAAAATCAAGCCCAGCCGGTGTGGCTCCGTGGTTGAGCATTGACCTATGAACCTGGAGATGACAGTTCGATTCCCCCTCATGTCAGGGCGCATGCCTGGATTGCGGGCTCAATCCCCAGTGGGGCGGGGGGCGGAGGGAGGGAGAGAGGGGGAGAGGGGACTTGCAGGAAGCAGCCAATCAATGATTCTCTCTCATCATTGATGTTTCTCTCTCTTCCTCTCCCTTCCTCTTTGAAATCAATCAAAATGTATTAAAAAAAATAAAATAGTTAGACCTGGCCATGTCATTTTATTTATTTATTTATTTTTTTAAAATATATTTTATTGATTTTTTACAGAGAGGAAGGGAGAGGGATAGAGAGTTAGAAACATCGATGAGAGAGAAACATCGATCAGCTGCCTCCTGCACACCCCCTACTGGGGATGTGCCCGCAACCCAGGCACATGCCCTTGACCGGAATCGAACCTGGGACCCTTCAGTCCGCAGGCTGACCCTCTATCCACTGAGCCAAACCGGTTTCGGCCTGGCCATGTCATTTTAAACTCTCAAGTGAAACGTGCTGGTTCTTGTCTTTGCTGGACACGAAACTGCCCACTGAGGTCCAGCGGGAAGTGCCTCCCTCTTCTCTTCCGTCTCCCAGGGCGGAGGCCCCGGCTGCCCGTTCGTGCCATTTCTGGGCGTGGCGTCCCCATGTCCTCGGGCCTGTTCTGATGCTCAGGGCTGAGCCAGGAGACCCAGTTCCTGACCAGCGACAAGGCCTCACCCTGACCCCGGGTCCGAATGCTTTGTAAGATGAATACCCCAGCGACACGCCAGTGTGTCACCGCACACGCTGCCTCCTGCTGCCTCAGTGTCATCTGCACCCAGGATGCCTTTCACTCCTGTTCGGGGCCACTGTCGGGCGGACGCTCCTTACCCACCAGCTGTGGCTCAGCTGCTGCATTCCAATCCCAGGTGGTGCCAGGCGGGGACCTGCTCCCCTCTCCTCTCACCACGGGCCAGTCTGCCTCTGGGTCTTTGTTTGGGGAACAGGCCTATGAATGCCAGCGAGTAGTCCCTGTCTGAGGAAGGGGTGGGAAAACCAAAGGCTTCGGGCGACTGAGAACTGAATGCCATACTTGGAAGAAAAACGTTCTTTTCCCTTTTGGCCCCCCTGTTCTTTCCTTTCCAGCTGCCACTTGAGTTTATTATTTTTAAATATATTTTTATTGATTTCAGAGAGGAAGGGAGAGACAGATAGAAACCTCCATGATGAGAGAGAATCATGGATCGGCTGCCTCCTGCACGCCACCCCCTGGGGATCGAGCCCGAAATCTAGGCATGTGCCCTGACCGGGAATCGAAGCGTGACCTCCTGGTTCACAGGTCAGTGCTCAACCACTGAGCCACACGGGCCGAGCCCCAGCTGCCACCTTAACTTGGATTTCCAGACTAGCGATCAACGCGTTCAAATGACCATCTCCGTCAATGTGTAAGCGGCCACAAACCACTTTAAAAGAACACCAAGTTGTTGCTGTGTCTCACACTAGCAGTGATTGTGGCATTTAAGACAGAAGTTTAGGCAAATGTGGCTCACGATCCCTAACAGTGTTTGGTTAATAGTTATGAACATTACCCACCATATGCGTGGTGTCATGTGACAAGGAATCATCCTGCCTTCTCCGCGGTGGGGAAGTAGGTCAGCGCCTGGCTCTGCCCTCTGGATCAGGGGTCCTCAAACGTTTTAAACAGGGGGCCAGTTCACTGTCCCTCAGACCGTTGGAGGGCCGGACTATAGTTTAAAAAAAAAAAACTATGAACAAATTCCTATGCGCACTGCGGGCCCGGGACGCGTCGGCTGCTAAGCAGGACAGGCAGCGGCACCCGGCGGGCCGGATCAATGTCCTCGGTGGGCCACATGTGGCCCGTTGGCCGTAGTTTGAGGACCGCTGCTCTGGATGTTAGAGGTGTTTTTTTGTTGTTGTTGTTGTTTTTTTAAATATATTTTATTGATATTTTACAGAGAGGAAGGAAGAGGGATAGAGAGTCAGAAACATCGATGAGAGAGAAACATCGATCAGCTGCGTCCTGCACACCTCCCACTGGGGATGTGCCCGCAACCCAGGTACATGCCCTTGACCGGAATCGAACCTGGGACCCTTCAGTCCGCAGGCCAACGCTCTATCCACTGAGCCAAACCGGTTTTGGCTAGAGGTGTTTTTACAATAACCTTTCAACTCTTCTTGCGTTTACCCTCATCCCTTCTGATACAGATTCTCCTTTGCAAGTGACCTCCCTTAAATACCAGTCACATCAGTTCTTTTCCTTGTTATTTTGGTTAAAATCCTCAGAGGAGCTCAAGGAAAAGCAAATGCACCCCACGCCAGTGGCAAGAAGAGATGCTTTCGGAATCCATCCTTGCAAAAGCTAGGAATGTTTCTCCCCGGAGCAGAAATCCTTCAGGAACAGATTGCTATAATGACTCGTTCTTAAATAAGATCTTTGGCCTTGGGAGGAGATTTCTGTCCATGTGCATGCCTTCCTCCATCTATTTTCATTCATTAATAGCCAATATGTCAGCCTTGGGAGAATTTATTTCTTTTCCTGGTGTTCTGCAGAATGTAAATATTCGATAACCAAACCCTGGGTAGTGTTAACAAATGGAAGCTTACAAAGTGTGTGATGTCACGTGAGCACGGAGTTACTTAGCTGCGTATTATAATCCATTGGCGCTCTTGCCTCTAATTGATTTCAGCTAAACTCCTGGGGAGCCCTGGCCGGATTCCAAGCCTGCGGGATTAATATTCGCAGGGCCAGGCCACTCCCAGAGGGACCACTTGCTGGTAAGCTAAGAACTTATTTACCTCATATGAATTTCTAAACATATTTTCCAAATTGATTTCACCAAATGTCACAGAGGCTGAGGTAGTGTCTACGTGTGATTTATCGTCGAACGAGGCTCAGATCACACAGGCTTACCATATTGTATGAATTTCCTATTGCTGATGTAACAAATTACCACAATTTTCGTGGCTGGAAAGCTCATGAATGTATTCTCTAACTGTTCAGAGGTCAGAAGTTCAAAATGGGACTCAGTGGGCCGGAAGGAGGGTGTGGGCTGGGCGGTGTTCCGTCCGGAAGCTCCGGGGTGGACCGCGTCCGTGCCTCATACCGGTTCCAGAAGCTGCCCGCATCCCTTGACTCGTGGCCCCTTCCTCTGTCTCCAAAGCCCCATGTTGGGCCGAGTCTTCTTACAAATTGCCATCTCTCTGCTTCTTTCTGATTCTCTCTTTTTTAAAAAAATAATATTTTTTTATTGATTTCAGAAAGGAAGGGAGGGAGAGAGAGAGAGGAAGAGAGAGAGAGAGAATCACATGTTATTTACAGACTAGAGGCCTGGTGTATGAAGTTTGTGCATGGGTGTGTGTGTGTGTGTGTGTGTGTGTGTGTGTGTGTCCTTCAGCCCAGCCTGCACCCTCTCCAATCTGGAACCCCTCGAGGGATGTCCGACTGCCCGTTTAGGCCCGATCCCATGGATTGCTGGCTCCCAACCACTCGCCTGCCTGCCTGCCTGCCTGATTGCCCCTAACTGCTTCTGCCTGCCAGCCCGATCACCCCCTAACCACTCCCCTGACAGCCTGATCGATGCCTAACTGCTCCCCTGCCAACCCGATTGCCCCTAACTGCCCTCCGCTGCCGGCCTGGTTGCCCCTAACTGTTCTCCCCTGCAGGCCTGGTCGCCCTCAACTGCCCTCCCCTGCTGTCCCGGTCACCCCTAAATGCCCTCCCTTGCCAGCCTGGATGCTCCTAACTGCCCTCCCTTGCCAGCCTGGTTGCCCCTAACTGCCCTCCCTTGCCAGCCTGGTCACCCCTAACTGCCCTCCCTTGCAGGCCTGGTCACCCCCCACTGCCCTCCCTTTCAAGCCTGGTCCCTCCCAACTTCCTTCCCCTGCTGGCCATCTTGTGGCGGCCGTCTTGTGTCCACATGGGGGCAGCCATGTTGTGTGTTGGAGTGACGGTCAATTGGCATATTACCCTTTTATTAGATAGGATGAGTTTAAATGTAACCTTCCCAAACAGGCTTTCTCTGCCTTCTCCCACCCTATTTGTCTTTTTCTGCAAGGAACTCATTACTATCTGATTTTCTTCTCTCCCTCCCTGCCTCCCTCTCTTCCTCTCTCCCTTCCTTTCTTCTTTCTTTGGTTCCTTTCTCCCTTAAAAAAAAAAAAAAAAAATATATATATATATATATATATATATATATATATATGTATGTATATATCAAGTAATAGATAGAAACATCAATGATGAGAGAGAAACATCAATGATGAGAGAGAATCACTGATTAGCTGCCTCCTGCATGCTCCCCCACTGGGGATCGAGCCTGCAACCTGGGCATGTGCCCTTGACTGGGAATCCAACCATGACCTCCTGGTTCATAGGTCAACGCTCAACCACTGAGCCATGCAGGCTGGGCTCTAACTAACATCTTACACTGTTGACTATCTGCAAAGCTACACTCTCCCAAAACTGATCAGCTGCCTGAGGTCTATAGGTTATGCCAGCGGGGGAAGCTCTAGCTCTATGTGACCCTAGATGTGTGATCAAGGTTCATGAACCCCATACACGAATAACGATGCAGCGGTTTCTCCAGAAACAGGGAGTAGAAGCCAGCTCTGCCCTGAAAACCTCCTCTGGCTTCCCCATTCCATGCAATGACCCCTTGGGGCGTCAGAGCCTGACCATATGAAAGCCAAATTGGAGACGTCTCTTGAAAAGCATTTTCCCCTCAATTGCTCCTGCCCTGTCAGTTGCATCCTGGCATAACTCTGCCGTCAAGATCAGCAAATTATTTCCTCATTATTCTCCCTAAAGTGCTGCTGAGAGATGGGAATGCTGGGAATAAAATCCTCGAGGAGGTCTGGGATTGGTGACGTGGATAAAGGTGGACTCGGAGAAGGGGTAGCATTTGGAAGGGGACACTGAGTGTGACAGCCAGGTGGGAGCTTGTAATGCCCTTGGCAATGCACCCCTCTCTCTCCAAGCTCTCCATATTGAGAGAGAGGTGAGCTCTCGCCCCATCAGGGATGTTCAGGAAGGAGATGCTGCAAAGAAGTGAAATAATCAATGCACACCCCGCAGTGTGAAATACGAGGAAATGATTGATGCGTGACAGTACTCAGAGGCCAGCTCTCCCTCTGGCAACCTGCAGGGGAAGCCCTGGGTAGGATGCTCACAGATCAGAGAACAATGAAAAAATATATATATATGAAACTTGCTGAGGAGAGGGGACTATGGGCAAGAAGAAAGCAGGAAGTCAACTATGAAGTGCTGAAATGTTGATGACAGCCTGAAGGGGGGATGGCTACCTATCCTATATAATAAAAGCCCAGCCACCAAACAGCGGAACGACCAGAACGACTGGTCAACCAGTCGCTATGATGTGCACTGACTACCAGGGGGCAGAAGCTCAATACAGGAGCTGCCCCCTGGTGGTCAGTGAGCTCCCACAGTGGCAGTGCTGCTCAGCTGACCGGGATGAGCGGCACTCCCACAGTGGGCTGATCCCCACAGGCCACGCCCCCCCCACACCAGTGCACAAATCCTGTGCACCGGGCCTCTAGTGTGTGTGTGTGTGTGTGTGTGTGTGTGTGTGTGTGTGTGTGTATCAATCTGCAAAGCTTCTTCTAAGATCATTACTGGGCCTGTCAGCTTCTGTCATCTGTCTCTATCACCACTATGTGACAGGTTTGAGTCAAGGAAGCTCTCTCCGTTCGTTAGGTCTAAGCTAGGCACATCTTATTTGTGGAGGGGTTCATTGCTCTACGCTGGGTGAAGAGTGAGCTAGACATCTTATAGGAAAATAGGAAACTCGTTGCTGCAAACCCCAGGGAGTATCGGAGATCCTGAGTGAGGAGGCAGGCATGGTGACTGTTCCCACACAGACCTGGGATGGACCAGGCGTTCCGAACTCAAGTAGGTTCCGGGAAGAGGAGTCCAGCATAGCAAAGAATGTCCTTGAAGGGAGACGTTGGGTAAGCTACTACCTTTTCCAGCTTGGAAAGAGAACAGCTTACAGATTGCTATTCTATCTCAAGTACAAGTTCTAAGGCTTTGCCGATTTATATTTGATTGATGGTTCTTTGCTGTGAATTTGAAAGAAAATTGAACTCGATTTAATAAATGTTTACTTAGCACCTACTAAGTTCCAAGCATTAGGGTCAGCTCAGGGGATACAATGGTGAATATAATGTGTGTGTTTTAAAATATTTTTATTGATTTCAGAGAGGAAGGGAGAGGGAGAGAGGGAGAGAAACATCAATGATGAGAGAGAATCATGGATCGGCTGCCTCCTGAGCGCCCCACACTGGGGATCGAGCCCGTAACCTGGGCATGTGCCTTGACCGGAATCGAACCTGGGACCCTTCAGTCCACAGGCTGACGTTCTAGCCACCGAGCCAAACTGGCTAGGGCTTCCTGGAACAGATATGACATGAGTATGTGCCCTATTGGTGTTGGCTGCACGCCAAGACGGCTGTTCATGTTTATATCAAACAAAACAGTAACTGTGTCACCTGGAACCTTCAGGGGGGACACGCTGAAGGAGAGTGTCCCTTGTCCCCTGGGTGACCACTGGAATCGAACAGTGACTCCCTGGTTCATAGGTCGATGCTCAGCCACTGAGCCGCACCAGCTGGGCGAACCAGTCTCTTTTTGATGGTGAAATAATCCATTGTATAATATTGTGCTAACACGCCAGAGAAGCCAGTGTCTGGGATGTGGGCCTCTATCTTACACCGTGAGGAGCAGCAGGGACCGCGAGATAAAAGGGGACTGTGGTGATCCGCGTCCTGGGCCCTCTCCCCGAGGCCCCCCAGGGACTGTGCGGGTCCCTCTTCGCAAAGTATAACATCATCATGAGCCACTTTAAGTAAGTAAACTCAGAAGAGAAGCAGGCGTGTTATGTTGACATCATCACAGGCAAGTCCATCGAAACCTCTTGAGAAATGACCACAACGGGTGACAGGACAAACCACTCAAATGGTGAGTCTAAACAAACAAAGCCAAACCACACGAGCCAATCCGTGAGCGTGAACGGCATCGCCACAGGAACTGGGGTCCCACCATGCAGTGGGACTCCATGCCCTGAGGCCCCCCACCGTCCCCCCCCCCCCCCCCCGTTCCGAGGCTGGTGCTCTAGATCCGGGACTCCTCTCTCCAGGGCACAGTCTAGAAAGGGGGTGCTGTCCTCAGGCTGGCGGGCGTGGGAAGCCACATTCCTAACCCTACAGCCACCAACACATTGGCTGTAGCGCAAGTTTGGCCGTGGCTTTTCACTGATTTCCCCAGAGGCCCGTCTTCAACCCGTGTCCTTTCTACCCCTCAAGTCGTGGGTGATGCAATTTTGCTCAGGTTCCTAAGTGGACTGTTTATGTCACGTGCCTTTTACAGGACACCAGGCAAAGCAGGCGGTCGTCTGATCCCTGAGCCTTTCTAAAGGGAACGATGCGGCAGGGCCTTTAATAACTGTGTGAGTCTGATGTGTGTCATTTCAGAAAGCAAACATATGGATGCTCGTCTCCTGCAACAAATGGCTCCTTAAGTCTACGTAGAGGAATAGTCACATGGAAACAGTGACTTTAATAATAATATTTTAAAAATCCAAATTTGAATAATCGTTCTAAACTAATCCTTTAAATTTTTTCTCCTATTCCTCTTCTATTGCCAAATCTGTCTTTTTCTTAGACTTATTTTAATTTCTATACATTCTCTCTTGTTTGCTGAACATTTCTTTAAAATCAGACTTTACTCATGGAAGCAGTATCTTCTCTTATAGCCCCAATCATATCTATATCTATCTATCTACCTACCTACCTACACATATATATGACACTATATATGTATATTTTTAAATATATTTTTATTGATTTCAGAGATGAAGGGAGAAAGAGAGAGAGAGAAAAAAAAAACATCAATGATGAGAGAGAATCATGGATCGGCTGCCTCCTGCACGCCCTCTACTGGGGATTGAGACAGCAACCTGGGCATGTGCCCTGACCAGGAATCAAACAGTGACTTCCTGGTTCATAGGCTGATGCTCAACCACTGAGCCACACCGGCTGGGCGAGACAATATATTTTTAACGATAACATAACCCATGGTATCATATTGTGCTACTATGCCAATAATCCTAGTGATGAAATGTGCCCAGGTTTATTTTTCTTTTGTATGCTTTGATTTTTCAAACATTTTCTTAAGAGAGAGAGAGTAGGTCCCTAGGACAATCTGCCAATCCTAACTTAGCGTCTGGCACCTTGAGTGGATCAAAGTGTTTGTTGAATGAATGCAGGAGAGGAAAGGGAGCTGAGGCCTGGAGACCAGGCCCAGAAAGGGGGAATGTTGGAGGGAGTGGCCAAGACAGCAAACTCGGTGAATGGGATTTCAGAGACAAACCCACCTGTCTTTACAATATGTCACTGAGCTGAAAAAAAAATTAACTAAAGAACAAAAGAAAACTAATTTTTAAAATCCCTATCTGAAGAATTTTATTTATATTACTCGAAAAAAGGACAATGGCAGGATCCCTCCACCCCCATTCATGTGAGGTGATGGATACTAATATATACACTGAGTGGCCAGATTATTTTGATCTCTGAACGCATAATAATCTGGCCACTCAGTGTATATCCTATATAATATCCTATATAATAAAAGGCTAATATGCAAATTGTCCCCTCGACCAGGAGTTCGACCAGCAGGCAGGCCGGCCAACTGTCCATGTCCCCTCCCCCTGGCCAGGCTGGCCGGACCCCACCCATGCACGAATTCATGCACCGGGCCTCTAATATGTATATACATACATATATATATATATATATATATATATATATATATATATATATACACACACACGCACACACACACACACACACACACACACATACTGAGTGGCCAGGTTATTATGCGTTCAGAGATCCTAATAATCTGGCCACTCAGTGTATGAGAGAAGGCCCAAACTGCATGTTACTGAGCATTCAGGAAAGCTAAGAGGCCAAGGATGCTCCCACATGGCCTTCCCTATTAACCCATTTACAAAATGATGGGAGGGGAAATTTGATCATAATTTTCAGATCAACTTCCCACCAGGCCTTGAGCGAGCCTCCCGTTTGATCCCATCTCCACTGGGCTGTGTGGAAAGACACAGGGCTCCTTTGTCTCGCAAAATAAGATCCAGGCCCTTCGGACGGGTGACGCAAGAGGTAATTACGTGCACACCAACTGCTCCCACCGCTCAGAGGGGAAGCCGCTGGTGACCGACCCAGCAGCAGAGCCTTCAAAGAGCACTCCACCCAGCCGTATCGGACTGTGCAGGGCCTCCCCCTGCGCCCACAGATTTACTTTCAACAGGGAACCTGCCAGTCGGGGCAGGTTAAGGCAGGGTTTTTGACGAGCGACCCAGTTGCGACTTGGGCAGAGCTTAGGCGTGGTACATGCAGATGAAGTGGCAGGCATGGTGCTAAGGAGATTGGGCCCCTGGTGCCTTTTCAAGTACTTCTACCAGGTTTTCAGAGCGAGGTCTGCTGCCAATCACAGCGACTCACGGGGGAGGACCGCTAAGAGGAGGAATAAATCATATGCTAATTCCCCACATTGGAGGGAGGCGGGGGAAGATGCGTGGCAGGGGCGTTAAGGAAATAGATTCATAAATAAGTACATTTCCTAAAGAGTGACACGCACCTTTTGAAAACTCGCAGACTGGTTATCTGTACAGGTTTCCAGGTTTTTTTCCCCTCTCCTGCTAAACATCTCTCTAACATCCTTATTTCCTAAAGAAAATAAGCAAAACAGAAGTTCTCTGAAATGAGCTCAGCCTTCAGAGCAGAGACACCCCAAGGCTGCTTGACAGGAGCTGGAGATTTGGAAACACTCGGAGCTTCGCAGGAAAGCACAGGTCATTGTTCCTCTCTTACAGGCTCCGCACAAGGGCTCCTGTCCCCCCAGCATCGGAAATTATCCGCCCAGTAATGTACAGCAAGTCAAGACACAGGCTTGACCACAGACCTACTTGGAAAGAGGTTAAGCTGTTTCTGGAACACAGTCTCCTTTTTTTAAAATAAAATATTTTTATTGATTTCAGAGAGGAAAAGAGAAGGAGAGAGAAATAGAAACATCAATGATGAGAGAGAATCACTGATCGGCTGCCTCCTGCACGCCCCCTACTGGAGATCGAGCCTGCAACCCGGGCATGTGCCCTGACCGGGAATCGAGCCAACTGGAATTGAACCATGATCTCCTGGTTCATAGGTCAATGCTGAACCACTGAGTCACAACCACGGGGCCCTGTCTACTCCTTTTAGTCTTCTGTGCCACCAAGGTGGTCTGGCCCAGCCGTGGGCAAACTACGGCCCGCGGGCCGGATCTGGCTGTTCTATCCGGTTCTCTTGCTCTCCCCTCTGCTCCTTTACTTTGAATTTATATTAGTTCACACAAACACTCCATCCATGCTTTTGTTCCGGCCCTCCGGTCCAGTTTAAGAACCCATTGTGGCCCTCGAGTCAAAAAGTTTGCCCACCCCTGGGACTCTGGCCTCTGAGGCTCCCGCTTGGAATTTCATAACTGGCCTCTCTGCTTCCACTTTTCCCATCTCCAGGGAAGCCGGTGTGAATGCTGTGGGAAACGGGTCCGCGTGGCCAGCGGGGGCCACGGATGCGTGCAGAGGAGCGAGCACAACTGTCTTCACAAAGGAGCCCGTGTGAGCCAGCTCTTAAAGAGAACTCACCACAAAGGAGGTGGTCCAAGACAGAGAGGACAGGGTGCACCCAGGCGTAAGGAGGGAAGGTACAACTCAGGACGCAAACCATGAGTAACCCTGCACGGCCGGGCGGGAAAGGGTGTGCGGGGCAGGGGGAGGAGGGGCGCGGGAGGGGGTGAAACAGGAGGTACCACCAGGAGCCAGATCCTAAGACACTTTGTCTGTTTGCTAAGCAGCTCGGAATTTACCCTCAAGGCAGTGGTGACTCTCTGAGGCCTTTCAAACATGGGGATCACGTGATTGATAAAGGCTAACGTTTGGTAAGAATGTGCCCAGCAACGGTCTAAGTGACTCACATGGATTAAGTCATTTCATCCTCATGACAATCCGATGAGGGGGATGCTATGAATATTCTCAGTTTTCCAGTAAGTTCCTCGAGGACAGGTTCTTCATCTCTTTACGGGTGGGTCCCAAGGCTTTATCGTTGGGTCTGGAATGATGAGCGAATTCACGAAGGAGTGAATGAATGAAGGAGATACAGCGGTTATACTCCCGTGGAAGGGCAGAACCAGGATTTGAAAAGGGGTGGCCTGACCCCAGAGCCCTCACATGTAACCACATGACAAAGAAAGAAGATAATTGGAGAGGGGGAAGGGGAAGGTAGAAAAGCATGGAATGTGAAACGCTTGGCAAGGCTTTTGAGACGTGGCTTAAAATATCCGTCGCTCAACGCTTTCAAGAGAAGCTAAACAAATAGTTTGCATCAATTATGAAGAATCAAAAGCATCCTTCTCATTGGTCAGGAGTGATTGAGCTGTAGGATGAACGGCTACCTTCGAAATCTGAAGACTCTGTAAATGACATTTCCGAAGGTGTGGTCCAAGGCTCGTCTGCTTCTGCTTCTCAAGCCCCCGATTAAAGGCACATATTCCTGGACTCATCTTTCACATGCTAACTCTGGGAATGTGACGAGGGAGTCTGAAGTGTTATCCATCTCTATGAGATTCTTATAAAAAATAAATCTTGAGATCAAGTGGTCTTCCATCTTTGATCTTTTGCATGTTTTGCTGGGAAGTGCCACGTGTGTGTGTTAAGGCATTTTGAAGAATTTTTCATTTACTCTACTTCAAGAGATGCCACCTGTCAGATAAAAACTTCAGATGAATTTGGCTAATTTTAAAAAAATATTTTATTGATTTTTTTACAGAGAGAAAGGGAGAGGGATAGAGAGCTAGAAACATCAATGAAAAAGAAATATTGATCAGCTGCCTCCTGCACACCCCCTACTGGAGATGTGCCCGCAACCAAGGTACATGCCCTTGACCGGAATCGAACCTGGGACCTTTCAGACCGCAGGCCAACGCTCTATCCACTGAGCCAAACAGGTTAGGGCAAATTTGTCTAATTTTTTTAAAATGTCACATTTTATGGATCTTCCAGAAGTTAACTAAGTCTTAAGCAATAGTAAATATATTTCCCCCACAGGTAAGGAATTTCACAATCCACAAAATAGTGGATATAGGGACTATACAACTATGTCAGTGAAACTATAACATTTCCTGCGAGGCTAGCAATCACCAAATCTGATTTTTATCATATGAGAAAAATTAACTTATGTATTTGGGTATATTTCCAATAAAAATAACGTTTTAGACATTGCTTTAAACACGCATCACCCAACACTTTCAGGAGAAGCTAAACAAACCGTTTGCATCAATTATGAAACATGGGAATAACCTTTTCTCAGCTCAGGTTTTTCTAAAAAGCAAAGCTCAAGACAAGCACTTGGATGCAGTTTGGAGAACTGAACTGGTATGTTCTCAAAATGACTGTACTATGCACAGCAGGGGCTGGATCCCAGTAAGAACACGCTGATAAGATAAACAGAATAAATGATTTTCAAAACTGCCATCCAGCCCTAGCCGGCTTGGCTCAGTGGATAGAGCGTCAGCCTGTGGACTGAAGGGTCCCAGGTTCGATTCCAGCCAAGGGCACATGCCTGGGTTGTGGGTTCGATCCCCAGTAGGGGACATGCAGGAGGTGGCCGATCAATGATTCTCTCTCATCACTGATGTTTCTCTCTCTCTCTCTCTCTCCTTCTCCCTTCCTCTCTGAAATCAATAAAGAAATATATTTAAAAAACAAAACAAAACAAAACCCATCATCCCGTTGAACAGAAGAGGGGAGCATCTAGCCACCAGTCCTGGCCTTCATTGATCAAGGGCTGTCTAATGGTTTGTTGACCCCTGGCACTTCCTGGAATGTGCCTGGTCCTAATGGCTGAATGAGTCTTTGCACCCACTCCACGCAGTGGTGGCCAGCTGACCTTGGACAAGTTGCTGAGAGTGTACACCTGTACACAGCTGTTGCTACAATAATGACTTCTGTAAAAAGGTGGGCAAGCCCAGCCGGTGTGGCTCAGTGGTTGAGCGTTGACCTATGAACCGGGAGATCACGGTTCCATTTCGGGTCAGGGCACATGCCCAGATTGCAGGCTCGATCCCCAGTGAGGGGCGTGCAGGAGGCAACTGATCACTGTTTCTCTCTCATCACTGATGTTTCTATCTCTCTCTCCCTCTCCCTTCCCTTCAGAAATCAATAAAAATAAATATTTTTTAAAAAGTGGACAAAATAGGACGTTTATTCCAAGAGGAGTCTAATAGTTCCTTTTTTAGATATTTAATAATTATCACAAATTATTCCCTAGGCAAAGGAGCGTGGGGTTTTTCAAATGCATGAATTATAAATATTTTCTCTCCGGAGATGCCTTTGGATTTTTAGTCTGGATTATGTTTATGCCCTGGTTCTCCTCCTCCTGGCCTGATGAGAAACATTTGTCCCTCTGCAGTTAACAAGCAAAACTTGGGAAGCGCCCACGAAATAAAAGCAGGTTAAAATAAATTCCCTGTGAGCTCTGCCTGGAAATTGTTTACTTGGTAACTGAAGAGACTCTTGCTGGACACTGAGCAGATGATGAAGTTGCCACCACAATGACTTCGAAGCACAGGCCGCTTTTAAATCATTCGGATGGTAACGTAAGCGACGGCAGGCTGGGACCATTTGAAAAAGTGCGACACACACCCCCTCCCACTTCCTTAGGGTAAGCACAGTGAGTCACTTTCCTTCTCTGGATGGTCTCAAAGTCCTCCGAATCGGTTTCTCCTCCAGCTCTCCCTGTGTTTCTCTCTGCCCCTACCGTGCTCTCTCCCTATTTTCCACTATTTTTTTTTAAGCAGGAAAGAAGGGATGAACATTCTCAATCTATTTTTTTCTGCTAGTGTAGATCCACTTTTATTTACCTATATTCACCCTGCATTCTTTCAGAAACGATGGGCGTTGTGGAAGCTGGTTTACAATCTGGCTCTTGTATATTGGCGAGAACAGAACGCCTGGGGTTTGTTAACCCTGAGTTTGAATTCTGGCTCCACCTCTTATAAACTGTATGAATTTGAAATGTCCCATCACTTATTTGGACTTTGTGCTTTCTTCTGGGAAATGAGGCTAATAATACCATCGCTCTTATAGGATAACTAGAGGCCCGGTGCATGGTTTCGTGCACTGGCGGGGATCGGCCTGCTGTGGGAGTGCCGTTTGTCCTGGTCAGCCGAGTGGTGCTCCCCCTGTGGGAACGCACTGACCACCAGGGGCAGCTCCTGCATTGAGTGTCTGCCCCCTGGTGGTCAGTGCACGTCATAGCGACTGGTTGTTCTGGTCGTTGTGCCATTCAGTCGCTGGGCTTTTATTATATAGGATTATGTAACCTAAATGAGGTCATAGGTGAGAGAGGGGGGACATGGTGTCTGACCAGAGCAAACATTTGATAAAGTATCATCATCATTCTTTAGTGCTGCCCACAGTTTTGTGTTTTCATCTGCATCTTCAGATGTGGTCGACGAGTGTAACAATAAGCGTCTAGACAAGCGCTGGCCTTGGCAGGCATCACGCTGAAGTTCGTTGCTCTACCTGGCGGAGAGGATATTCTGATCCGTAAGCCTGGGAAATGCCTCCCATTTTTATTTCTGGGATGCATGCCTAGCACTGGGTCTTCATGACATGGTGGCCACGAAGGAATGGTCTGTGGTGGCGGACACCCGGCTGCCCTGGGGGGTCGTCTGATGGTTCGGCACTGGGACTTGCTCACAACAGCTCATTGTGTCCGTCAGACTTGGGCTTTCTTGTGTGCTGTGTTTGTAGCAGCAATTACAGCCCAGGGTCAGGCACTTTTAGGCAGTTAATAACCAGTTTGACTCAAAGTCCATCAGCAACTCAGCCATTCATTAAGTGCTGGGAAATGCCTTACCCCAAGGTCAATACTGCTTAGCTCAGTCATACTTCATGATTGAAAGAAAGAACGCTTTCCTCTCCCTTGTCAATAGTATTGATTGGCACTTCTGTGGGTGGCCCAGGTCATTTTTAGTTGCCCCCCACCTTTTGTTCTCAACTGCCAAGGAGGTGACATCATCTTTCCTTTCACAATATGGACATTATTGCAACGCTTAAAACCTAGCACAAGGAGATCCGCTGTCAGACACGGGACCTCACCTCTTGATTATGATTGAAAGTGACTCACAAGGGGAAGGAAACTCAGAAGAGCAAGGAGGCCATGCCGTGAACTCTCCAAGTCACCAGCCTGATAAACTCTCATCCTTCCCGCCAGCCACAATGCTCCCATTAAACTCAAAAAGAAGAGTAGGTCTGACTAATTCTTCCCTGTACCCGCCAAAAATAAATCACAGCGCAGAGCTGGAATGGGACACAGACGTTTCCAGGATGAAGAGTTGAGGTGGAGGCTGAAACATTGGAAACATTTTGAACATGAGCCAGTTGGCCCGAGCAGGGGATTGTGGAACAAACTCCCCAGACCAGGTCCTTCCCCGAAGCTGAGTTGTCAGAGGCAGCTGCAGTGACTCGGAGGGTACGGTGGCATTGATGGAATTCTATGAGATATTGGATATGCATTGATCTTTTCAATAGGGCATGCAATTCATTGACCCAAGTTTCTGTCCTTCAAAGACCTTCTAAAATTACTCATGTTTACGGATCCTTCCAGATCCTTCCAAAAGCCATGCATCTAAAATGCACAGCAGCATAGGGACAAATATTTTGTTCACAGCTGATTTCACTGAAGTTCAACTACATGACTAAATGTGAGCAATGCCTTGGACGTAAGAAGCAACGGAAAGAACTTGGGTACTGGGGCCAGACACATGGCAGATGGAACTCTATTTCATTTTGTTTGGATTCTCCATCTATAAAACGGGAGCACTGATAGATATTTTGGAGGATACACTATATAAAGGACCTATTAACAGTGCTAGTTCCTTACAGATGTTATCATAGTGATTGGGGTTAGCCAACGGTGGAAAAACGTGACTGGAGCTTTTTATTCCTTTTAATCAGAATCAATATATTTATGTGGCTGGTTTAGTGTCTGACACATATGAAGGACCAAGTAACTATATATAAGTGCCAACTACTGGGTTACATCATGAAAAACACTATCCCATAATCCACTCAACAACAAAAAAGTAAAGAGACTGATATTGTTATTCTGTTTTATTTTACATTTTAAAATTGTAGTAAAATACACATTGAAAAAGTTACCAACTCAACCATGTTTAAGTAAAAGGGTCAGTGGCAGAACCTATATTCACATTGTTGTGCAACTATCAACACCACCCATCTCCAGAACTCTTTTCATTTCCAATCTACCTAATAAAAGAGTAACATGCTAATTTACTGTACCTTTGTGATGCCCACCAGCCAATCAGGTGCTGAGCGGCCGGGGGCGGGGTGGGACGCAGGCGTTCTGCACCACCCCAGCCGCTCTGGGCCTCTGGGCAGTGTGGGAAGGTGGAAAAGTGGCTCTGGGCTGGAGCGGAAAGGCAGCTCCGGTCAGAGCGAAGGCGGTGCGGCAGCCAGGGGAAGGAAGGCCCGTTCTTACACAAATCTTCGTGCATCGGGCCTCTAGTCTATATATATAAAAGCCTAAGCAACCATCTGACCGGTAGCTATGACGGGAACTGACCACCAGGGGGCAGACACTTGACACAAGAGTGGAAACCACAGGCATGGAAAGATGGAACAGACTGATGAATCTCAGAGGGAAGGGGGAAGGGGAGAGAGAAGGAAGAGATTAACCAAAGATCTTAAATGCATACTAGAGGCCCAGTGCACAGATCTGTGCACCGGTGGGGTCCCTTGGCCTGGCCTGTGCCCTCTCTCAATATGGGACCCCTTGGGGGATGTGGGAGAGCTGGTTTCGGCCTGATCCCCGCAGGCTAGGCCGAGGGACCCCACTTGTGCACAAATCCGTGCACCGGGCCTCTAGTATCTAATAAAATTCCATCAATGCCACCATACCCTCCAATCACTGCATCTGCCTCTGACAACTCAGTTTTCATGGAAGAATCTGGGAGGAGGCGGAGGAGGAGGAGGAAGAAGAGGAGGAGGAGAAGAAGAAGGAGGAGAAGGAGGAGGACGAGGAGAAGGAGGAGGGAGAGAAGGAAGAGGAGGAGGAGATGATGATCTCCTAAGTCACTAAGATGGTTGGGTACCTGTCAGGTTAGCAGGGTCCATGCCCAGCTGGGGCTACCTAAGGTCAAGCAGCAGTGATTTTCTCGAAGGGCTGGTTCAGTTTGCTCCTTCGGCTCCCTTGCACTATCCCTGCAAATCTGGCCACACTTCTGGCCTCCTGATCTCAACTATTCCAGTGTTTAATTAGTTCCAGGCCAGGCGATGTGACTGCCCATCTGCGCAATGCACATGTGCCCGTTCCAAGTCTGAAGCCCATGAGCGAAACGAGCCAGCTGAAGACCTGGTGAAGGAGGCGCACAGAGCCACACTGAGGCTGGAAAACTCGCCCAAGCGCCTGCCAGCACCGGCCCATTCCAGGCACGCTGACCCTTGGGCCTCTTAGGAAAGGCCTGCTGAGGTCCATGCTCTGGCCCTGGCTCTCCAGAACCCAAAGGACGACTGCAGTGTGGGGTGCAAACTCCCCCTAATCTAGGGAATGGGACCCAGGATCAATAATATCCTTGGCAGAGTGCATAGTAGCAGAGGTCATGGTCAAAATCCAGCCAGGGCCAGCAGAACGGAGGAAGAAAATGGATGCAGGTACAGTTTCTTTGCAATGTGCAGCCTCAATTGCCCCTGAAACATAGCCAAGCCCTTGAGCCCGCAGCTCTGTCTCACCTGGCCCTTTTGTGTTTGTTAGCTTTAGGGATTTTTGTGTTCAATATTGTCCCTTTACAGCATTCCTTTCCCTTCTTACCTATAATAAGAGGAAAAGCACATACACACACATATATGATCTAGTCTTATGTGTATTTGTGTGTTTATACACATATATATTTATACTAGCAGCCCTGCGCACAGATCCGCGCACCAGTAGCTCTGTGGGGCCTGGCCACTCCATGCCCGCTGCCCAGAGGCCCATCTGCAGCTGGGTGCAGCACGCCTGCCTTGTCACCAAGGTGACAGAGCAAGCATTCCGCCAGGCCGCTCACGTTGCCCACTCTCAGCGGCCGCCCCCCTGGGACTGGGGGACTACGGTGGGGATGAGAGGACTGGGCGCCACCATCTTGTGGCTATGGGTGCCGCCATCTTTGTGATGGAGTGATGGTTAATTTGCATATTACCCTTTTATTATATAGGATATATTTATATAACATTTTAGTATAAATTAGTGCATTTAAATCCAGTGTGTTCCTCCATAATACAAATGCTTAAATCATAATTCCAGAAATAAAATAATATTCATCTAGTAAAAATTTCTCCTATCACAGGGATAATGTTTGATAGAGTTCAACTTATATTTTATTTGACATGCGATGGATGCTAAATTTTCCCACTTTATGTGCCCTCTACAAACATTTTTCATTAATTAATTTATTAATTTATTCAGTGTGTATTTATTGTATCCTATGTGTCAGGCTAAATCTACTATCTAGTACTGAACAATAAAAATAAACAGACAAGCCCTAACCGTTTTGGCCCAGTGGATAGAGCGTCAGCCTCTGGACTGAGGGGTCCCAGGTTTGATTCCGGTCAAGGGCATGTACCTTAGTCGTGGGCACATCCCAATAGGGGTTGTGCAGGAGGCAGCTGATCGATGTTTCTCTCTCTTCAATGTTTCTAACTCTCTATCTCTTTCCCTTCCTCTCTGTAAAAAATCAATAAAATATATTTTAAAAAAATAAAAATAAACAGACAAAACTCCTTATTTTATGAACTTGTATTTTCAGGATGTCCTTTACCTTCTACTTTCTTTCTCTTTTCTTTTTTTGGTTCATTTTTACCTGAGGATATTTTTCCATTGATTTTCTAAAGAGATTGGAAGGGAGGGGAGAGACAGAGAGAGAGAGAAACTTTAATGTGAGCGTGACACATAGTTTAGTTGCCTCTTCCACACACCCTGACCAGGGCCGGGGATCTAGCCTACAACCGAGGTACGCAGGTGCCCTGGACTGGAATTGAACCCAAGACCATTCAGTCCAGTTTGGCTCTATCCACTGAGCAAACTGAACAGGGCTATTTTCTTGAAGAAAAAAAAAAAGAAGAAAATGAATATATCCTGAATATTTAAGATTCTCTGATGATTCCTGCCAGCTCACTGTCATAGCGACTTCTCTTAGCTTTAAGGTCATGATTATACTCTGTGCCATTCTCCTATCCCAGGGGAAAGAGCATGGCCCCCCTCCCCTATGCCATCCCATACCTCACTGACCCATCCCCCAAAGACTTCGTGGGGCTCATAATGGTTGGATCGCATTCCCGTGGTGGGAGGGTCCGCTTTCCCAGCCGGGCACACGCACGGTTCGCGTTGAGATAGCGGGAAAAAAGAGTCCCTTTCGCTGCACTGAATTAAACAGTGGGCACAAGATGGCTCACTGCACATGCCCCTTCGGGGGGAAAATAACAAAAACTCCTTGTGTCCCGGTAACACTGGTTCGCAGACATCAGTCTCGCGTCTGGTTGGCAGTTCTCCTGTCACTGGCTCTCGAGTGTCCCATTGACTTGCTCCTGAACCGCCCAGGTCCCGGTTTAAGTTGGAAAATATCTCAGGGTTTCTTACACTCACTGCCTGCTCCATTCCCAGGAGTGGCCACTCCCTTCTGTTCCTAATCCCACAGAGCCCTCCCAGTGCCTCGATATTTGGTTTCTAAAGGGCATTTTTTACAGAGAGGAAGGGAAAGAGATAGAGAGTTAGAAACACTGAAGAGAGAGAAACATCGATCAGCTGCCTCCTGCACGTCCCCTACTGGGGTCGAGCCCACAACCCAGGTAAGTGACCCTGATCGGAATTGAACCCAGGACCCTTCAGTCTGCAGGCCGATGCTCTATCCACTGAGCCAAACCAGCCAGGACCACCTTTCTGCTTTAGATAATGCTCTCTGCATAAAAAAAATGAGCAAGGGCTTACGGAAGAGAGTCCGGTGAAGGCCGGGATGTTTTGTCCGGGATGAGCCTGCACTGAGGCAGTAAGGGGAGCAGAATAAACTTGGGAAGGGGAGCCCACCTTGGCCTTGGGCTTTACCCAGGAGGGAACAGCCAGTCTTACCTACGACCTGTGGTGCTGACCAGGCCTGTCACTTACAACTAAACACGGCTCACGGTGGCGGCCGGCCAGAAACATTAATTCTGCCCCAAACTAAACACTGCAGCAGGCCTGCCTCATTTCACAACAGCCACGCCATGCCAGCTGCACAGTACATCGGGGTGGGGGTGGGGGGGCGGGGCGGATTCTGCAGAGGCGTTGGCGGGGCAGTCTGCACTCAGGGGGGCCCGCTCCGGAGGCCACCAGCTCCCTAAGCTTTGGAAGGGTGTCAGGATTTGTCCTTACCTCCTATGAAATCATCGAGGCTGGGTGTGGGGAAATAGCTAATAAAAGGGACCATTTAACCTGGTAATACGCTTACTGAATAACTTCCAGAAAGGAACTTTATGGAGATTCCCCAAGGGCCCCGAGCGGGGTGGGGGGTGGGGGGGAATTGTGGGGAGGGGCAGGGAGTCTGTGTGGGTCACTCCTGGACGATATTTGAGGTTACAGCTAAGGGCAGAGTCCAGGGATGTAAGAAAGTTTCACTTAAGGAAACAAGGGCTATTGTTTTAATTGTCCATAATTTAGTATTTTTAAAAAAGATGTATTTCTATTGATTTCAGAGAGGAAGCGAGAGGGAGACATAGCAACATCAATGATGGGAATCATTGATCAGCTGTCTCCTGCACGCCCCGTACTGGGGATCGAGCCCATAACCCAGGCATGTGTCCTGACTGGGAATCAAACTGTGACCTCCAGGTTCATAGGTCGGCGCTCAACCACTGAGCCACACAGGCCGGGCCATAGTTGAATATTTTTATTGATTGCTCATGGCGATTTCTAGTGGGTTGTGGTTTATTCCTGAAAAGCAGGTATTCTGTGAAACCAATGTCGACGGCAATGTAAGTGTTATGTTGCTTTTGTAATGTTGACGTTTGGGGGAGAATCAAGCAATGGTGATGATGGTGACAATGTCCCCTTTCTGAAATAAAAAGCAATTTCTGCCACCTAATTGGGAACAATTCGCCGCCTTCATTGGGGAAACAGAGTTGAGATGCAGAAATTTTCCTGGGCTACAAGGATTTTAAGGAGCCCGACTTGGCCTGTGAATAATGATCACGGTACAAAAAGACATCTGAAATCTGTCCGATCCTTGACATATTCTTGGGGACCCAGCTTCCCTCCGTATCGGCACCCACCTCATTGTCAAATCCACTTTCCTGGGAGAAGTTCCCCTGAATAAACAGCAGGCCGCACCCCCTTTTCTCCTTTCCTCCTGCACTGTATGTCTCTCTTGACCGTGGGCTTAACCCGAACAGCTCTCAGTGTGCTAGCGTGTGGCTTTCCAGGAAGAGTTTCAGGTGGTGTACAAGACTAAACAAAAAGCAGGTGATGTGTTGCCGAAACCGGTTTGGCTCAGTGGATAGAGCATCGGCCTGCGGACTGAAGGATCCCAGGTTCGATTCCGGTCAAGGGCATGTACCTTGGTTGCGGGCACATCCCCAGTAGGGGGTGTGCAGGAGGTGGCTGATCGATGTTTCTCTCTCATCGATGTTTCTAACTCTCTATCCCTCTTCCTTCCTCTCTGTAAAAAATCAATAAAAATATATTAAAAAAAAAAAAAAAAAAAAAAAAAGCAGGCGATGTGAAAGCTGCAGGAGGAGCATCGACCTCTTGAAGAATTCCCGAGTCGAAGGGAGGAGGTCGGGACGCCTCGCTTTGGCAGGTTCACCAGTAGCGCTGCCAGCGAGCCCCCCTGGCAGACATCTGCGCTGAAGCACAAAGACCTCTATCTCCCGGCTCACGGAGAACAGGAAACATCTCGTCTCCAACAAATCAAGGCTGAGGACGCTGCCAAGTCTCGTGGCTCAGGGAGCTGGGGGCCCTTCCGTTATCGGCAGCAGCGCCCGTTCTCCAAGGAACAGCTGCGCACCATGTCCCCGTGGCATCAGGGAAGGGCGCTGCGTTGACCTTGGCGCGGCTCTCAGTGCCAGGGCCCGAGAGCTCCTCAGAGCTCAGCTGTTCAAGTACTTGGTTTTAAACTGCCAGAGGAGAATGGAGCATTCAGAAAGCGATCTCTGTGATTCTGAAACCTCAAAGGCATGGGGGAGGGGTATTTTATCATTAATTTCCATCTTTTCACTTTTTTAATTTTTTTAAATTTCTTTATTAAGGTGTTACATATGTGTCCTTATCCCCCTATTACCCCCCCCCCCCCACTCATGCCCTCACCCCCCTGTTGTCCGTGACCACTGGTTAGGCTTATATGCATGCATACAAGTCCTGTGGTTGATCTCTCCCCCTTAGCCCCACCCTCCCCTACCTTCCCTCTGAGGTTTGACAGTCTGATCGATGCTTCTCTGTCTCTTTGATTTCAGAGAGGAAGGGAGAAGGAGAGAAGGAGAGAGAGAGAGAGAGAGAGAGAGAGAGAGAGAGAGAGAAACATCAATGATGAGAGAGAATCACCGATCGGCTGCCCCCCACATGCCCCCTACTGGGGTCGAGCCCACAACCCAGGTATGTGCCCTTGACCGGAATTGAACCCAGGACCCTTCAGTCTGCAGGCCGATGCTCTATCCACTGGGCCAAACCAGCCAGGGCCATCTTTCCACTTCAGATAATGCTCTCTGTATAAAAAAAAGGCTACCAGTTTTTTATAAATTACTTACAGTAATCCAGGTCTTAAGAAATTTATATTCCAATGATTTTTTTCACAGCCCACAGTTAAAGAAGTCCAGAGTTTTGTGTAGTGTGCTCTCTAACATCCATACCATCCGCGCGTGAGAATGCCGTAGCCCAGTGAAAATGTTAACCCGTTATAGCTAGTAGCATTTCTGTTTTAACGTTTACAAAGTTATCGCAACGCCTGGTAGCAAAACCAAGTGTCTTTCCATTTGATGGGTGTTTTGTAAATTTTAATCACCGCCAGGTTCTATTATTTGAGTGATAAGTACCAAAGAGTTTAATCTGTGTATACAATCTGCATATGTGCATATATACACTGAGTGGCCAGGTTATTATGATCTCTGAACGCATAATAATCTGGCCACTCTCTGTGTGTGTGTGTGTGTGTGTGTGTGTGTGTGTGTGTGTGTATTAGAGGCCCCGATGCATGAATTCGTGCATGCGTGGGGTCCGGCCAGCCTGGCCAGGGGAAGGGGACACGGGCGGTTGGCGGCCTGCCTGCTGGACGAACTCCTGGTCGAGGGGACAATTTGCATATTAGCCTTTTATTATATAGGATATATACTGAGTGGCCAGATTATTATGTGTTCAGAGATCATAACAATCTGGCCCCTCAGTGTATATGTGTGTACATGTATATGTTACGTGTGTTGTATGTGCATATATCTTATTATATATTACGCTATATGTTATATTTGTATTTTTTCTTCTCAAGCAGAACTTAGATTTTGAAATCAGACAAAAAGGGTCTAAATTAGACCCTTTCTCTTTTTTTTAAATGTTTTTATTAATTTCCAAGAGAGGAAGGGAGAAGGAGAGAGAGAGAGAAACATCAATGATGAGAGAGAATCATGGATCCGTTGCCTCTGCACGCCCCCTACTGGGAATTGAACCTGCAACCCGGGCCTGTGCCCTGACCGGGAATAGAACCAGTGACCCCTTAGTTCACAGGTTGACACGCAACCACGGGGCCACGCCGGCCGGGCTAAATCAGTCCCTTTCCAAAGGACCACACAGGCCACCTGACCCTGGTCACTGCTTTTCTTTCTAATTTCTGTTGCTGGACCCGGGGTCCACACAACACTGTTCTGTGGTATTGCGTGGCACTGAGTCTAGGGCAGCTGTGGGCAAACTACGGCCCGCGGGCCAGATCCGGCTGTTCTATCCAGTTCCCTTGCTCTCCCCTCCGCTCCTTTACTTTGAATTTATATTAGTTCACACAAACACTCCATCCATGCTTTTGTTCCGGCCCTCCGGTCCTGTTTAAGAACCCATTGTGGCCCTCGAGTCAAAAAGTTTGCCCACCCCTGGTCTAGGGCAATATAACTTCTCTTGGAGTCTGTGAACCGTGTCCTTGAGTTACCATGAAGGAGAAGGATGGGCCCACGGAGGCTGTCTTGGGCACTTCAACGGCATCTCTGAAGGGCTCGCGGCTCCTCTTCGTGGATGGGAGCTGACGGTGACAGCCTCCGTGGTTAAACGTGTCGCCTCCCGGTAATTTTGTGTTTCCTGGATGTATAAGGCGTGGGACTGGAATACCCCATCTTAGCCTTGAAACGCCCCACATCCTCAGCGGAACCTGCGGTGTGTCTTGAATGTGAGTTTTAAAATGGAACTTCATTTGCGGTGCCAGGACACACTCTTCAAGGTCAAAGTTGACAGGATGGGAGAGGCGTGCTTCATGCAATCGACTTTCCAGCAAAGCGTCGGTTCCACCGCGCAGGCCAAAGTCAGCAGAGTTGGGGACCATAAACAGGAGGCCTGGAACAGCCCCCTCAAGCTGGGGCCGCTGAAACCTGGCAGGCGGAGTCTGACAGGCCATTCAAAAAGGTCCCGAAACACATCTGGGGAAGCCAGGAAGGATCTAGCAGAGCCAGTCAAAGCCAGCAGGGGGTGCAGATAGGAAAGGCTGAAAATTGCCCTCCTGGCACAAAAATTAACTGACAATGTGTGTCAAAGCCCGAGGCGGAGCCCTGACCGGTTTGGCTGAGTGGGATAGAGCCTCGGCCTGCGGACTGAAGGGTCCCAGGTTCGATTCCGGTCAAGGGCATGTACCTTGGTTGCGGGCACATCCCCAGTAGGGGGTGTGCAGGAGGCAGCTGATCGATGTTTCTAACTCTCTATTGCTCTGCCTTCCTCTCTGTAAAGAAACCAATAAAAATATATTTTTTAAAAAAGCCCGAGGCGGCATTCAGGCAGGGAAGGTGGGGATGAGCCTTAGATTGAGCCTCACAGAGCTTCAATCTAATTGCTTTGGGAGACGAGGGGAAGTCGAGGCCACCCACGTCACCTGGGACTTCCCTGTCACGCTGATCTTTCTGACCCTTTATTTCCTCGTAAACAGTATGAGCTTTAAAGGCTTGATTTGCGGCCACATCGTATCCAATAATAACTTGCAAACCTCCGTCTCTTATCATGCTTAAGGATTGTTGGAGGCGGCCAAGGGGGGTGCTCAAAATAAAACAAGACAAGGGGGGAGATGGTTAAAAGTTGAAATGTTTTAATTGAAAGAGTGAAAGAAGTAAGCCAGGCTAGTGTGGCTCAGTGGTTGAGCACTGGCCCATGAAACAAGAGGTCCCCAGTTCGATTCCCGGTCGGGACACATGCCCGGGTTGTGGGCTCAATCCCCAGTTAGGGGGCGTGCAGGAGGCAACTGATTGATATGTCTTTCTCATCGATGTTTCTATTTATCTCTTCCTCTCACTTCCTCTCTTAAATCAATGAAAATATATTAAAAAATTTGTCTGTCCTAACCGGTTTGGCTCAGTGGATAGAGTGTCGGCCTGAGGACTGAATGGTCCCAGGTTCGATTCCGGTCAAGGGCATGTACCTTGGTTGTGGGCACATCCCCGGTAGGAGGTGTGCAGGAGGCAGCTGATCGATGTTTCCCTCTCATCGATGATTCTAACTCTCTATCCCTCTCCCTTCCTCTCTGTAAAAATCAATAAAATATATATTAAAAAAATAATTTGTCTGAAGCTTACCCAACCTCTGGACATAGTCCTTGCATAAGCCCATCAACACCCTGTCATACGTGAGTTACTTGAGACTATTTTATTTCTCTCTGTTACAGCCTGAACCATCTTACTGACGCTCAAGATGTGACACTGGGGTCTGGAAGGTGCATCAGTCGCTCAGCCTTGGGAGGAAGAATCAGCATCTGCTCCTGGTCCTGCGTGCATCTGCCTCCTCCCAGCGCCCTCCTGGTCTCTGCCCGCCTCTCCATCACTTCCCCAGGGAAGACAGGAGTACCGCTCCCCCCTCCCAGCATCCTGCTCCCATTGTTGCTTCTTTTCCCAACACTGCACAGTCCCTATACACGCTGTCCAAATAATCACTCAATCTCCCTTCGGATTAAGAGGGGGGAAAGTGGGAGGCGATATGTGAGGAGGACTAGCCAGATGCATTTTTTGACAATTAACAGAAACATCTGAGCAGCTCGAATCCGGCCCTTTCCTGTTAAAGAACACTGGCTGACGACGTATGTTAGTTTTATTTTCTGACATATGTTTCTAATAATAACGATGATGAGATGAAATATCCCCCACCCCCAAAGTTGATAGCACATAGAATAATGCTAGTACGGGCCAGGAATATTTTTCCCTAAAAGCTGGAGGATGCATTGCGAGGATGACCTGGGGTCAACCCCCATCAGCAAAATCTTGCTGTTCTGTGCAGCATTTCTCTTCCAAAGACATTTCCTTTGGTGAATAGAGAGTCGCCCACTTAAAACCCCTCTGAGCCTTTCCTCTGAATTGCAACCACCATAGTGTAGGACGTTCTTGTTTGTATTGGGGACATCTTTCCCCACTGTTTCCTATCTCTTTCTTTTTTTAATATATTTTTATTGATGTCAGAGAGGAAGGGAGAGAGAGAGATAGGAATATCAATGATGAGAGAGAATCATTGATGGGCTGCCTCCTGCACACCCCTAACTGGGGATGGATCCCACAACCCAGGCATGTGCCCTGGACCGGAATCGAACCCGGGACCCTTCAGTCCACAGGCCGACGCTCTATCCACGGAGCCAAACCGGCCAGGGCTGTTTGCTATTTCTTATTGCGTTGTTCAGTGCCTATTTCTATATCTGATTATTCTTCCCTCAGATGAAGCACTTTGTCAGTGGCCAGACAGAGGAAAACTGTGGCCACACGGAGACAGGTGGCTTAGCCCTCGCCAGTTTGGCTCCGTGGATAGAGCGTCGGCCCTTGGACTGAAGGGTCCCGGGTTCGATTCTGGTCAAGGGCACATAACTCGATTGCAGGCTTGGTCCCGGGCCGCCATCCCCGACCCAGGTCAGGGTGTACATGGGAGGCAACCAATCGATGTGTCTCTCTCACATCGATGTTTCTCTCTGTCTCTCCCTCTCCTTTCCACTTGCTATAAAAAGCAATGGGAAGATAGCCTCGGGTGAGGATTAACAGCAACATAAAACAGACAGATGGCTTAATCACCGGGACAGCTGACGCTAGGCCTTTCAAAAGCGCGGCCTACCACACAGCCTTGCTCTATCTTTTTAAAAATATGTTTGTATTGATTTCAGAGAGGAAGGGAGAGAGAGGAAGAGAGAGAGAAACATCAATGATGAGAGAAAATCATGGATCGGCTGCCTCCTGCACGCCCCCACTGGGGATTGAGCCTGCAGCTGGGGCATGTGCCCTGACTGGGATGGAGGGAATGGAACCGTGACCTCCTAGTTCATAGATCAACGCTCAACCACTGAGCCACACCGGCCGGGCCGCACAGCCTTGCTCTTGACACGGCAGTGGAAGCGGTGATCTCTGATGCCCTGCCTCCTCACTGCAATGTCTCTATTTCTGGGCATGTCCCCAGCCCCACACTGCCACCCACCCCTCCCATTCTGGCTGCTCTTCCAGCTCGTGCATGTGGGACCTGGCCTGCCCTCGGTAACCTGCCAGTTCTGGGGGCGGGCCAGGCGCTAGTCAGAAGCCATCCTTCAGTTTTGCATCTGACCTGTACCTCTCACCGATATGCTTCATAAGCCAAACAGCTATGGTGTAACAATAACTTACATTAAATAACTTAAATATTTAGAAACTGGAGGGGTTTTTATTCACAGTGCATGTTCAGTGCAGAAAATGTCAATTAGAGAAAAAAAAAATCCCCAAATCTCACATATCCCAAAGATAACTGCTATGAACATTCGATGTATATATTTCCAGATTTCTTTGCATATGCATATCCGACAACGTGAGTTAAATCTTAATCCATCTATCTACGTGCGTTGGATAGATATATTTTAAATAATACAAATATAGATCCCAGTGTGATGTCTATGTGATTATACTATGCATATGTCTGCTAACTACTTTTTCATTTGCCACAAACGGGTCAGATTTCCTTTCCAGTGAATAGACATGCGCTTCATCACAGCTAAAGACTATGGGGCAATCAGTCATATGAATATAACAATTTATCTACCTACAATAAATGCCATTTCATATAATCCCAGGGTTGTGTTTTTAATCATGAATGTTGCTGGCATGAATGTTTTAGTGCTTTATTGCCTAGAATGCATTCATAGAAGTGCATTTTCAATGTCAAAGGATATGGATTATTTTTAGAGCTTTTGATCCATATCCATATTTTGCTCCAGAAATGTTGTACAAATGCATGCTTGTAGCGGTTGTCAGGTTAAGCCTCGCCTATAGTTGAGTGTTGTTACTGTTACGAGTCAATTACTATTCAAACTGATCAATGGTGTTCAGTACCATTAATTTGGCCAATGCCTTGAACAGAAAATAGAATTTTTGAATTTTTGACTTTATCAGGGATCTGAAATACTTAATAAAATTAAATAAATTAGTACAAAATGACCATGAACTTAAAATAACTCAAGAGGATTCAGAATGTATTCATAGAGCAAAAAAAAATCACTTTAGCAAAAATTGAAAATTATATTTATTTCATATAATTTTTATGTCAGAGGTAAGCATGTATATCCAATGTAGGTCTTGCCTAAATTTCCTCTTTCATGCCAGGCCTCCATTTTTCTCCCAGCACAGAATCACTTACTTAATCTACAGAGTTAGAGAATTCAGTGCCTCCAAGTCCCATTTCCAAGTCTTTCTTCCAATTTTTTAAAAAATATATTTTATTGATTTTTTTTTTTTTTTACAGAGAGGAAGGGAGAGGGACAGAGAGTTAGAAACATCGATGAGAGAGAAACATCGATCAGCTGCCTCCTGCACACCCCCTACTGGACATGTGCCTGCAACCAAGGTACATGCCCTTGACCGGAATCGAACCCTGGACCCTTAAGTCCGCAGGCCAAAGCTCTATCCACTGAGCCAAACCGGTTAGGGCTCCAACTTTATTATTTCTGGAATAAGTGCCATCTAATCCATTTTCCCGGCTCAACCTCTCTGAGCTGTCGTTAGCACATTAAAATCATCGTCAGTTCTCTTCACCATCCCCCACTTTCCTATCTCCCCCAAACGGAATCCGGGCCTCGCATGCTTCCCTGAACACCAGATAATCACTGATCTCCTTACACCCTAGGATCTTCCCATTTCTCACTCACTTGCTATTTATGACCAATTGGGTTTTTTTCTAAGTTGTGACTCTGACTCAGTTACACCCACATCCGATGCTATGAATGGCTCCCGCCTGCTTACTGATGACACCCAAATACCACAACCTGGCAGAGGATGCCTGCACACTTCTACCGAATTCCGTGGTCCAGGGACTTTGTCACATGCCCACCTACCTCTCCTCTTCACACACTCTCCAGGCTCGCTGAATCAGACCATCATGTTGTCTATGCTTTTCTGCTACAAAGTCTTCCCACATTATGTCTTGTCTTGGACACTTCCCCTACCCATCTTGTACATCCAAGTCTTTACTCTCTCTTCTACCTTTAGCATTTCTTCAGTGTTTGTGTCTGCTCAAAAGAGACATCAGGCCTTCTGCTGGTGAATGCCTGCTATACTTTGTTTAGTCCCCCTGGCCTTAATAGTTACTTTTCTTATCTTATCCCTGTGGTTAGTCTCTCCATTTGTTCATGGGCTTGGGCTAGGACTGGTTCTTCTAAAATCTCCTGCCATTCCCTGATGTCTCAAACACAGTATCTACACTAATAAAAGAGTAAGATGCAAATTGACCATACCTTCCCAACGCCCACCAGCCAATCAGGAGTGAGTATGCAAATTAACCCAACAAAGATGGAAGGTTCATTTGCATACACAGGCGCCAAGCGGCCGGGGATAGGGTGGGACACTTGCATCGTCGCCATGGCGATGATGCAGGTGTTCCGCACCGTCCCTGCCACTCCGGGCCTCTGGGCAGCGTGGGAAGGCAGAAAGGAGGCTCCAGCCGGAGCGAAGGCGGTGCCGGCAGCCAGGGGAAGGAAGGCCCATTCTTGCACGAATCTTTGTGCATCGGGCCTCTAGTTTGCTCTATAATAGCTGTTGGGTACCAGGAAGACAGGAAAGGCTAGATGGAGAATTCAGTGGGCTGGTGTATATGAAAACGTGCTTTAATTACAGAAAGATTTTAAAAGGGCTTTTCTTCACAATTGTGGAAACTAAAGTTACATGAGACACTCCAAATTACATGATATAGTACAAGATTTTAGAAATCCCATCATCTAGGAAGTGATCATGAATTTCCCACAAGATAGGTTAACTCTGTGATAGAAACTTTTTATTCTAAATGGCTGTTTTTCCAAAGGCCAGTATCATAATATGAGCTGACCTCATTATCCTTTACAATGATTGCTAACACTGTTCAAACTCCCCACCCTCCAACAGACAGTATGACTATCAATAGCTCAGCTTTGGTTTTTCCAAAAGAAAGACAAAATAAAAAGAAAACGTCCTTTTTAATTTCATTTATTTTTTTTCTCTAGATCTCATTTCTTGGAAACCTGCAACACCTGGCTTTTGATAACTACCATGCCCCAAATTAGATAAATCCAGGAGGAAAAGTAACTCCCATTACTGGTTAAGCTTCTCCTCCAGTCCCCAGCCCCCAGCCCATAAGAGAGAGAAGATAGCTTAAAAAAAAAAAAAGACTTTATTTTCACATTTTTACTCTAATTTTAAAAAAGCATAAAAATTAGTATTTTAGCCCGGCAGTTATGGCTCAGTAGTTGAGCATCGACCTATGAACCAGGAGGTCATGGTTTGATTCCCGCTCAGGGCACATGCCCGGGTTGTGAGCTTGATCCCCAGTGTGGGGTGTGCAGGAGGCAGCCAATCCATGATTCTCTCTCATCACTGATGTTTCCGTCTCTCTCTCCCTCTCCCTTCTTTCCTAAAATCAATAAAAATATTTTAAAAATGAGTATTTTACTGATAATTTGCATACCTATCAATCACTAAAGCTAGATTCATCCATTAGGCCACTCAGCTCCTCAAAACCTTCAGGGGTTCCCACTGTCCCTGAGATATACAGTGAGTGGCCAGATTATGATGATCTCTGAACGCATAATAATCTGGCCACTCAGTATATATATATATTAGAGGCCCGGTGCATGAATTCGTGCATGGGTGGGGTCTGGCCAGCCTGGCCAGGGGGAGGGGACATGGGCGGTTGGCTGGCCTTCCTGCTGGTCAAACTCCTGGTTGAGGGGACAATTTGCATATTAGCCTTTTATTCTATAGGATATACACTGAGTGGCCAGATTATTATGCATTCAGAGATCATCATCATCTGGCCACTCAGTGTAGACCATGCCTAACCTGCTGGTCCCTCTTACAGTTCAAGCCCCAGGATAACTTCCCATTATTATTTCTCCATAAGAGCACCCAGGCCTGCAAAGCCAGGCTGCAGCATTTAGTTTAATGCAATAAGCAGTAGGGATCATTTACAACTCTTAGTATGGGGGCGGGTAGCCATGTCAGAGTCATAACCTGGAAAGATTCATTAGGCAGGAAGTAGAAAATAGGAGGCCGCCTTTAAAGGAACATGGGCGCATTCACACCTTCTCTTCTCGGATGGTTTTGTTTTGTTTTCCTGTCCTCTAAACGCCACTCATCCTGCAAGGTCCCTATGAAGTACATGAAGCATTTCCAGTTTATTTCACCTCAGAGGGACACGTCATTCCCTTCTCAGGCAATCGTTAGCTCAAATGGTCTGAGCCGACCCTGAGACATTCAATTTGCCACTGCTTTGCTATATATCATTGTCATGCATTATCATTTAATGGGTTTTTAATGCCTGTTATTTGTTCCTTCGATTAGATTATACGTTTCTTGAAGCCTGAAATTACATTGTACACATCTTTGGAGCCAACTAACAACTTTACATAACAACGTATTTACTGCAGATCCGTTATTGGTATTTGGCAAATACAGATAATGCATAATGAGGCTGGGGAAAGATGGTTGCTCAGTTATCTCTGGCTCCCTCTAGGGATGGCCAAAATATAACATGTTGCCACACCTCAGTTCATCCCACCCGTTCTAGTTTTACAACTATCCGATATGACTCAGAGAACACATTCAGCTACCACAAATGAATAGTAATTATTAGAGCCCAAGTGTACCAATCTCTTCTTGTATGCCAAGAGTTTAATTAAAGACATTACACACATTATCTCACCTAACCTGCACAAGCATCAGGGGAGATGCTGTCTTTGTTCTCCAGGTTACAGGTGAGGAGACAGAGGCACCGTGAAGGTCAAGGGATTTGCCTAAGGTCAAGCGGTAGGATCTTCTCTCACTTTATTGATATATTGACTTATAAGATGTATAAGTTTAAGGTATACAACATGATAATTTAATATATGTATATTATTGCAAAATGATTACCACAATAAGATTAGCTAATCATTCCATCACCTCCCATAGTTAAAATTTGTGTGTGCAGATTTTTTTTTGTGCAGATTTTTTTAAATACCTACACTCAAAGATACAAAACAGTGTTGTTAACGGTACAATGTACCGTGGTGTACATTAGATTTTTAGGACTTATTCATCTTATAATGGAAGCTTGTATCCTCAGGCCACCTTGGAACATTTCCCTCACTGCCCCCTCCCAATCCACTCTCTATTTCTGAGTCTGATTATTTTAGATTCCACATGGAAGAGATCATACAGTACTTGTCTTCCTCTGTCTGACTTACTTTGCCTAGCACAATGCCCTCAATTTTCATTCATGTTGTTGCAAGTAGCAGGACTTCCTTTTTATCACTGAATAATATTCCAGTGTGTGTGTGAGTGTGTGTGTGTGAGTGTGTGTGTGTGTGTCCCACATTTTCTTTATTTCTCAACTAGAGGCCCGATGCACGAAAATTCATGCAAGAGTAGGCCTCCCTTCCCCCGGCTGTTGGCACCGGCTTCCCTCTGGCACCTCGGACCCGGGCTTCCCTCCGGCTGCCAGCAGGCACCTGGGACCCAGGCTCTTCCCTCCAGCCCCAGCTTCGTCTGGAGGACATCCGGAATGATGCCCGGAAGGACATCCGGTCTAATTAGCATATTACCCTTTTATTATTATAGATGGACTCTTAGGTTGTTTCCATGTCTTGGCCTTTGTGCCTTCATTTTAGATGAGGCATTTTGGAGTATTGGGGCTACTGAATAATTGGTAAAAGGCGAAAGATTTATACGGTCTGAAGAGAAACCAGAGCATGCTACTGAATAATTGGGCTCTCTGGCTGATGTGCTTTATTTCTAAATCTTATGTGACTTAACCAAGAACCCATTGTCTGACAAACACATGAGCATAGTAGACAGGACTTAGTTCACTTTGAAAATAATTGAACAACTGCATGTGGAAGTAGAAACGAGGCAGGGGAAAAGCATTGTTCAAATAGCCAATGTATTCCTAAATTTCCAACAGGAAACTATTTTAGAATAGGTCATACTTTGTATTGCTAAAAACTAGTTATTTATTATCACTTGAAAACAGTCTCCTTTTGAATATCCAATTTTTAAATTAATGACTTATTCATTACAAGAATTGGTTATAATGGATAATGTTTGGTACAGTAATAGTAAGATTGAAATGCATGATTTTTATTTGCAATTAAGTAATTTGCATAGTACAACTATACTTTCTCATCCATTAGTTTCACAATTTATATGGAATTAAGATTGAGAAAGCACCATTTTAAGTGGGAAGAACAATACACAATGTTAACATTTGGAGAGAGGAAATCATACCAATAAACAACAGACAAAATATATAAATAAAAATAACTTTCCAATGGTATGTTACCGCCTTCACATGGAGGTAAATGATGCAGGTGCCTTATATGAATAATAGTAAATTTTCAACATAAATATATTTTGAGATTTTACATTGTCTCCAGCTAGACAGTCCCAATATTTCAGGGGAAAACAAAACCAAACCTAAAAATAGCTCTCTTGCTCCCCTTCTCTTCTCGCACCCCCCCCCAAATACATTATTATTAACAAGAGGCAGCTGGCTCCCATTAACATTGAGAGAAGAGATCTATCTCAGGAATTATGATTTCAGTTGAGTTGTAGGCCAGGAGAACTAGCCTGCCCTTTTGCGTCACAGGCATTTGTGGTCATGCTAATCACCAGCAGGAAACAGATGTAAAGGTCTTTCATTGAACTGCGGGGCAAGTGAGTCATACGTGCATGTGAGAGTCAGAACCTGTGTGTGTATGTGAGAGAGACGGGGCGGGGCGGGGGGCGAGGAAAGGAGAGAGGAAGGCCTTGGAACTAAACTATGTCATTCACAGCAGCAGGCATTCCATCTCGTACAAGCTCGGGCCCCATTACCTCTCTATGGTCTTGTAAAAACGACCTTTACGTATTGCCCAGATGCTTGGAAATGCAGTTAAGAAATAAGTGATTTCTCATCTTTAGAAATGTGGAATTGGCCCTGCCTGGTGTGGCGCAGTGGAGAGAGTGTCAGCCTGCACACTGAAGGGTCCCAGGTTCGATTCCAGTCAAGGGCACACGCTAGGGTTGCAGGCTCGATCCCCAATAGGGGATGTGCAGGAGGCTCTCCATCTCCCTTCCTCTCTGAAATCAATAAAAATATATTTTATAAAAATGTGGAATTTGAAGGTCTGAACAAGAGATGCCGGGGGAGGGGAAGGGAAGGGGGGGAAGGGTGCCCGGTGATAGCCACGCTATAAAGTGGGTGGTCACAGAGCTGTTTTTTGTTTTTTTTTAATACATTTTATTGATTTTTTACAGAGAGGAAGGGAGAGGGATAGAGAGTTAGAAACATCGATGTGAGAGAAACATCAATCAGCTGCCTCCTGCACACGCCCCACCGGGTATGTGCCCGCAACCAAGGTACATGCCCTTGACCGGAATCGAACCTGGGACCTTTCAGTCCGCAGGCCGACGCTCTAGCCACTCAGCCAAACTGGTCAGGGCAACAGAGCTGTTTTGTATCCAGACCCCTGAAGCCTAAGCCGCCAGACCTAGATTTGCAGCCCATCTCTGCCCAGCACTTGCTGTGTGACCCTGGACAAATTACTCAGCCTTTCTGAGCCTACTTTTCCGCACCTGTAAATCACTGATGCTTATTTCACAGAGCTGCGGGGAGGATTAAACTAAATCAGACCTTCTCTCTGGAATAACTGTAACAATGCCCAGACCCACGGGATGGTAGTGTGCTCTCAATATAAGTTTGCTTTTTATTTTGGTGCCTTTCAATACCTTGGGAAGGCCCCCAGTCTATCACCTGCTTAAAATAGCTGCCCACAGCCAGGTCATTCTCAGACAAGGCAGAACCGGAATATCTTTGCTGAAGTAAGATAAACAGATCAGAAGCTTCAGTTCCACCTGGACCAATAAAATAACGGCTTACTCATCGACGATTTGGCCCCTGAGCCAGATGGGAGTCAAATAGATCGGCCTTGACATTCCTTATAAAGACGCTCATTTGCCACGTTGCTGAAGAAGGATGAACAAAGTTGATGCACAGTTCCTGTTTTTATGGCCCTGAGTCAAGAATGTGATTATAGAAAAGGCCCGCTAATTCCACGTTTTAATAAGATACGCACAAAACCTAACTGCGGGGAGAGACGTTTGAAAAAAATAGGCCTCTCGGATGACAACCTTGCTTAGGAAGTGGAAGTCTTCAGAACAAAGCACTGAATGGCTGGCAACAAAGAACTGAATGTCCTGGGAGCAACGAGTCTAAGGTAGAGGTCGCGAGGAGGGAGGCTGTCCCTTTGGATGCCCATTCGATATTCCCACAGGCAAACCGTGATGGTCTCCTAACTACCCGCTGCTGAAACCAGCGGCGGAGTGATGAAATAAGGCTTGTTTCACACTCTTGCTTCATCCGATTGCGGGTTATGATGTGCGATCGGCCGGGCAAGGAAAGCAGTGGAACGAGGAAAAGAGGCCTCAAGGCGAGGTCAGATGTGCAGAGTGAGAGACTTCCCACACAAGCACACCGAAATGAAAGTGATGCCATGGCGGGATGCACCAGGGACCTAATAAACCTGGATACCTCCACGTCCACGCGGTACAAGAACTGCTACATCCGCCCAGCCGGTGTGGCTCAGTGGTTGAGCATCAACGCAAGAACCACGAGGTCCCGGTTTGATTCTAGGTCAGGGCACATGCCCGAGTTGTGGGCTCGATCCCCAGCAGGGGGCATGCATGAGGCAGCTGATGGATGTTTCTCTCTCATCAATGTTTTTATCTCTCTAGCCCAGGCGTCCTCAAACTACGGCCCGCGGGCCACATGTGGCCCGCCGAGGACATTTATCCGGCCCGCGGGGTGCCGCTGCCTGTCCTGCTTAGCAGCCGACTCATCCCGGGCCCGCAGTGCGCATAGGAATTTGTTCATAGTTTTTTTTAAAACTATAGTCCGGCCCTCCAACGGTCTGAGGGACAGTGAACTGGCCCCCTGTTTAAAAAGTTTGAGGACCCCTGCTAGCCTTTCCCTTCTTCTCTCTCTAAAAGTCAATAAAAACCTGTTTGTTTTTTTTAAAAAAGAACTGTGCCGGCAGGTCCTATTTGTGAGACAGTCCCTTGGATGAGGGCCACTGACAAGCGTTGTCTTTAGACGGCGCCTTCGGGAGTCCAGGGCTGGGAAGCAGGCTCTGAGTTGCTGTAGGAGAAAGAAAAGGAATGATCCTTGACTGAATGCCAACTGTCTGCCAAGCACTATGCTAAATCGTACTCAATCCTTTCCATTTTGCTCAATCCTCCACAACAATTCAATACTTTTGAAGTTTTTTATCCCCTTTTTCACAGATGAAGTAGCTGGGTTCGGGTGCTACTAAATAATGTGTCCAAGTGAGCATGGCTGGTGAGTGATGGAGATGAGATTTTAACCCAGATCTGGCTGAAAGTCACGCTTGTTCTCCCCATTATAGCGAGCTGTGTCATGAAGGAAAGAAGACAGATTTATCTGGAATCAGAGATGTGTTTCCAAGGAGTGCTCTAGGCAACACTAGTCTTAGGATTTATTTCCTCCCCCCCCAAAAAAAATTTATTTGTTGGTTGTTGTTAAATGTGTGTATTTTTTATATTCAGTGATGCCTTTTCAGAGATTCAAAGGTATATTAGCTTGTTTCAATCTCCGACAACTCCTCTACAAGGAGAAATAAAACTATTTAACTCGGTTTAACTAAGCTTCAAAAATTTCTTTTGACAAATGTGTAGGTCTCTGATGAAATCAGTGCTCTGCCCAATATAGTTTTTTTAAAATACATTTTTATTGATTTCAGAGAGGAAGGAGAGAGAGAGAGAGAGAGAGAGAGAGAGAGAGAGAGAGAGAGAGAGAGAGCGCGCAAAACATCAATGATGAGAGAGAATCATTGAGTGGCTGCCTCCTGCACGCCCTCAACTGGGGATGGAGCCAGCAACTCGGGCATGTGCCCTGACGTGGAATCAAACTGTGACCTCCTGGTTCCTAGGTCGATGCTCAACCACTTAGCCACACCAGCTGGACTTCCCAATATAGTTCTGAAAATGCTCTTTCAAAGACCAGCAGGGCACTTCTGATCTTCCTCGTATTGCGCTGTTTCCACTGGAAATGGGTGGATCACTCATGACTGGAAGCTCATGTGGAAGAGGAGACAAACTCCATTCATGAAAATTCTGAGTGTACCTGAGGCACACTGATATTGAACATGCTTTATGGGGGCTCTGACAGTGTTCCAATCCTACTACTGTCTCTTTCTAGATAGGCCACCTGGCACAATCCCTTCTGAGCCCTGGCTTCCTTGTCCGTATGATGAGAATAATAAGGCCTACTTAATCAGACAGTTCTCACAATTAGATGAAATGGTAACGATTCACAGGAAAAGTTCTGGAAACCATAAAGAGCTCTAAGTGTCATTTTAACCTTTCTGTTTCCTTTTTTTAAAATATATTTTTATTGATTTCAGAGAAAAAGGGAGAGGGAGAGAGAGATAGAAACATCAACGATGAGAGAGAATCATGGATCGGCTGCCTCCTTCACACCCCACAGTGGGGATTGAGCCCGAAACCCAGGCATGTGCCTTGACCGGAATCAAACCCGGGACCCTTCAGTCCACAGGCTGAAGCTCTATCCACTGAGCAACACCGGCAAGGGCTCTGTTTCTTTAAATAATATCCTTTTTTCTTCATGTGTCTTTTCTTGGACTGGTTAAGAGAGGAGGTGAAGCCAGTCTCAGGCCTCTATAGACTTTTACTATCGGGTCAGCAGGACAGCAAGACACTTCCTCAATTTGCTAAGTATTCTTTACCTAAAATCAAGTCATCATCAGGCCTAACGATGAAACAATGGACTCAAGGAATTCTCACTAAGACTTGAAACAAGATTGCCATTATTACCATGGTTATCGAGTTCTGTTCAGAAAATTCTGGACAACACAGAGGTTGATTATACAAAATTGTTTTTGTAGGTAAAAAATGGGCTGATGTCAGCAATTTCCTATTGTTCTACCTAAAACATCTCTGAATACCCTCCTTTGGACAAATGGAAGAGACCTCGCGATGCACACTTCTGGAGTAAGTAAATAACTGAAGATAGAATCTGTCAAATTCAAAACTTACAGATTTCTTCTTCAAGAAATTTTAATGACATATTTAAGACCATACAGTGAACTGGACCTTCACGGGAGACATTGCATGACTTCCTCATAAAAAGGCAGACCCAGCCTGACCCTCTGCTCACATAGAAAGGTTGAAAAGAAATGGAGATTTTTATTCACCGCCCTGCCCACTGTCTGAAACTGTTAATGAAGTTGTTAAATGAACAGACAACTATAATACCAGTGTGAATATTGTAAGTATTTATACCCGGCAAGGTCAAAGCTCCTCATGTGTTTGATACCGCCCAGCCTACCTCACTCACTAACGACAGGGCAACGCTCCCCTTCACTTCCCAGTTCACGGAAACTCTTCGCTTCTGTTGCCTTTGTGAGTTGGATTTGTAATTATTACAACATGTGCAAGTATTTAAAAAGTTGTCCCACATGTAGACTGTAAGGCCTCTGGGACAGAGATGGTTGGCAGAGGTGTTTGTAAGACCTCTGGCAGATGGTTGTTAGATCGAACTTGTGTGCCTCCAGGGATCCTTGCAGCACCTCACTGATGCCTAACGGGGAAGGAGGCATGCCAGCCTAGGATCTCTTCAGTCAGAACCTCAGAGCCCCCAGGCATAAGGCAGAATCAGCTTCCATATCAGTCATGGCCCTTGTCCTCAGGGATCTGCTCCTCGGATACAGAAGAATGACAAAGAAGCAGATGTTAACGATGACCTACTTTGTCTTTGGTAAAGAAACTTTGGACACTTGCACGCAGAATCAGCCCAGACGCCCAGCTCATGACAGGCCTGCCAATTCTGTCCTCCTGCCTCCTGTATCCATCCATCCCTTCTAGGTTTTGGAGGAGTCAGAGGGAGGCCTAGAGATTCCAAAAAGAATTCCCAGTGCAGAGCAACTTGGTGTGCCAGGAACGACTCTTCTCTCTGCCAATTAGGTCATTCTCTTTATATTTATTTTTAGGTTCTATGTAGAAAGTGGATTGAATAACCAAGGAAAATAAGTTTGGAGATAACAGAGCCCTAGCTGACCTGGTGGATAAAGGTTAGTTCTAGAGCTGAGTGAAGGGGGAAGGGGTAGGGATGTGGGGAAAGGAAATGGATGGAAGTTGACCCTTTAATATTCAGATTTGGTTCTGACCAGAGATACAAAATCCAGATGCTTTTTCACACCTCAACTCTTGGGACCTAGCTTGGATTATTGTTTCTAAGGTTATTCTGAAACTTTTGTGTGGCTCCTAAAAGAACCCATGATATTCATTCTCTCTCTTTCTTTCTCTTCCTCTCTCTCTCTATATATATCTCTATCTCTATCTCTCTCTATCTTCCATTCTTATCCTAAGTTCACTTCTTTTCCTTTATACACAATTCTAAAATTGGTGTATAAATGTTACGGCAGAGACTACAGACTGGCTAAATCAAACATTTTCTCACACAAAAAAAATAAAAAAAATAAATAAATAAATCACTAAGACATAATCCCCTAATTGCTGCCTTTTAGCCTGAGCTGGAATCCCCAGAAGCAAGCAGGACTGTCCAGTATCTGAGAGGAATGTTTGAGGACAATTGACCAGAAGCAGTGAATCTTGGGAGCCTCAGAAGGTTCCCATAAAGTCAAGTTCTCAGTCGAATACAAAGGCGAAAGAAAGGCATTTCATGCAGACAGAATGGGGGAAAGTCCCGTTTTTCTCTCGCCGTCTGCTCCCTGTGAGAATCAGAGTGCGCTCAAAACCTTGCCTACAATAGGCACAGCTGCAGGGGCAATGAGGCAATTTATTAGCGAGATGACATTTTTAATGAGAAACACTTGCTGGAAGAGAACAAAAGGGCTTGTTTGGTCAGAAGGATGCTCTCGGATCGCCTCTGAAGTGCATGAAAAAGTCATTTCATTTACGCTTCCTACCCCGAGCGGGGCACTCCCTCAGCTCCAGATGTTGTCCGGCGCAGATGCTGAACAAATGGAGCGAATGTCCTGAGAGTTTCACCAAAATAAGTAACTCAGGGGAATTTTATGAGTTTTGTAGCCAAGAAAAGCATTAGCAAATAATGAGCTTACGAAAAAAAGAAGAAAAAAAAGGCTGATGTTGGCAATAGGCTGCTGGCTATCCAAAACTATTCCTAGTCATCTGAAATCGAACACGGGCCTCAGTTTCCAGCTTAGAAAAAGAGAAACTGTGGGTGTTAGCTTCTGTCGTTTGGACTTGGTCATTGGCCTTCCGAAAACGACTTGGGGACTATTGTTTTGGCTGCATTCTCAAAATGATTAAGAGTCAGATACTGATCGTTTGAGACTTGACAATGGGAAACACCAAGATTGCTTGCCTTATAGTCGTCATTCAGAGGCCTCTATAAAGGGCAAAGCTCCCAATTTGGCTTGAATTCCTCTTTGAGAAGCACGCACTGTGTCCTAAGTCCTAAACCAGCTCACACACACACACACACACACACACACACACACACACACACACACACACACACACACGGGACACAGATGCACCCAGTGGCAGCTCTCTAGAACAACAAGAGCGTGATCCCGTGCCCTCTGAACTCCCCACAGGGCCTGTGCCTGCACGAACCCAGGTCAGCATCGCCCGCAGAGCCACGGGGAATTCTATGCGGGCTTTTTCAGGGCTGGCTTTTCCTGCACCAGCTCGGGCGGGGGCCTGTGTGCGTGTCTTGGGAAGACCGTGGTTCACATAGAGTGTGTTTGGTCCTGATCGAAGGACCAACTATATTTGAACATTCAGAACAAAACAAGCCTCCTATTCAAGTGTTAACTCAATTCATAGGACCCATGTCATCAGAGCAACTTCAGCTGGGAGGGTCCTGTTAGGAGAGTGAACAAAGACCCGGGTATGTGCGGTCGATGGGGCAGCCCATAGCACAAAGGTCAAAGGAGCCAAAGATAGTTACTGCTATCCCTGGGCTGAAAGGGCCAGGTGTCCTTCAAATGTCCCAGCAACCCCTTCAAATGTGTCCTTCAAATGTCCCAGCAACCCCTTCAAATGTGTCCTTCAAATGTCCCAGCAACCCCTTCAAATGTGTCCTTCAAATGTCCCAGCAACCCCTGTGGAAGAGGACTGGTTCAGGTGTGGTTCAGTGGTTGAGCGTCGACCTATGAACCAGGAGGTCATGGTTCAATTCCCAGTCAGGGCACATGCCTGGGTTGCAGGCTCCATCCCTAGTGTGGGGTGTGCAGGAGGCAGCCAATCCATGATTCTCTCTCATCACTGATGTCTCTCTCTCTCCCTTTCCCTTCCTCTCTGAAATCAATAAAAAAAATACTTTTTTTTTTTTTTTTTTAAAAAAGAGGGCTGGTTCCAAGGTCCTTGCCATTACCACGATGACTGCCATTTCACCACCACGGCCGCAACTCTGTGCTTATCAGCACTTAGCAGGCACTAATTACTACTCTAACTAAAACCATCCTTAAGCCTCACCAAAGCAAACTCTATGATCCATCCCCATATTTTAGAAAGATGAGGGAAGTTGTCCCAGGTCCCACACGCGATCAGTGACAGGGAAGGAGGGGTTATGATTCTCAGCAGTTGATAATCCAAAAAAACATACGATCATGGACCACATTTGTAGTATTTGGGCCCAGCAAGCAGCATCTGTCTCCTAGCGGAGCGGCCACACAGGCCAGGGTTGCACCACAGAGTGACTCTCCGGACCCCGGGAAGTGGTTTTACAATAAACCTCTTGGAAGCAGTAAATCATCTTCCATCTCGTAAGCAGATGGGGGATAAACCAAGTCAGTGAAGTAATGCCCGCACATTTATTAACCGCGCGCTGAAACGTGTGATCTTTCATCTGTCCGTGAGACGGAGTAGGAATGCAGCCAGCCGAGGCCACGGCTCTTGGTTATCCTCCATCAGGAAGTTCTCACTGTTGTCTGCTGATGTGTGTCCACCTGGCTTTGGCTCAGTCATGCGGCAGAGAGTGACAAGGATCAAGACCAATTAGCACGTGCCCGGCAGATGTTCGCTGCTATCTGCCGTGAAGACAGCATCTGAGGAGCTGCCGGCAGCTGCTTCTTTTACAAGCAAAAGGCAGCCCCCAGTGCAGAAAGCAGGCTGGCCTCGAGCCAGCGCGGGTGATAGCGCTTTCAAGGACGAAGGACCATGAGAGTTTTAATCGGAAAATGGGTGGATTCTTGATCAGTGCTTTTGAACACAGGAAATAGGCCGAAAATTACAATTCCACTGGTCTCCATCTACCTCGTGCTTATCAAAGGGCAGAGAGAGCGACGATTACACAACCCAAATCCAGAAAGGCCATTTCCAACTGAAACTATAATATTAGCGGCTACTCAACAGCCCTACAGAGTAGAGTGTTCCTACTGTTTTTCTACATTGAAATTGCGGGTGAAACAGACAGTATGTTCATGGTGACAAAGCTAGTCGGAAATGAAATCAGAGCCAGCCCCAGAGCTGTCTGAATCCAAAGCTAGTAATCTCAACCCCTTCGTAATAAAATTAAGACCTTTTACGTGTTCCAATAATCAACCAAAATAACCAATGACCACCCAAAAAGAGCACTTGAACGCAGGGGCTGAGAATTTGAGTTTGGGGATGAGAATAGGGTTGTTTTGAGAAGGGGATAGTAACTTTAGGATAAAGTAACACAAGAATCACTCAGCAGAGGTCAAGCAATAAATGGGGAGGCATCTGGGCTAGTCTTTGGTACCAAAAGGCAGGAAGTGACTTTGACCTTCAAAGGCAGTTGCAGCTAGCTAGAGAAAGCCATGGGCATCTTCATCCTTCCTTCCCTTTGTCTCACCTCTGCCTCTTTCTGCCTACCTGTGCCAGTCTCACTTCCTCTCCAGACCAGCTTCCCCACCTGGCTGCCGACACCTCCACAGTGTACCCCCTCCCAGTTCACACAGCCAGTCCAGAGTGGCAAAAATCACAGCTTAGCCATTAGAACCTCCCAGAGGAGAATCTGATTGGGTCAGCTTGAGTTAGGTGCCCATGGCACTCTGCGACTCCTCCCCGATTTCATCCAGATCATGGGCCCACCAACCTGGTGGCCAAGGTCCCTTTTCTTGAGATGGGAGTGCACACTACAGAAAATAAAAATTTCTCACATTTGTAGAGCCTTCGATTTTGAACTAGTCCCTTGGCTCATCTGAACAAAAGTCCTAATGGTTAAAAGCTTGCAAATTAGAGTCAGACTGAATAGAATGTGTGGCTCTTACCAATGTTCTTGCCAGCCGGGCCACATTATCCTATATAATAAAAGGGTAATATGCAAATTGACTGAATGGAGGAACGACCGGTTGCCATGATGCACACTGACCACCAGGGGGCAGACGCTCAACACAGGAGCTGCCCCCTGGTGGTCAGTACGCTCCCGCAGGGGGAGTGCCGCTCAGCCTGAAGCCCTGAGCCAGGCTCACGGCTGGCAAGCACAGTGGCGGTGGCAGGAGCTAAGGATGTCCAACTGATGGCTTAGGCCGGGCCTAAGCCATCAGTCAGACATCCCCCGAGGGCTCCCAGACTGAGGGACCCCCTCTCCAGTGCACGAATTTCATGCACCAGGTCTTTAGTTTTTAATAAGGTTTTTGATTCTAAAGAGACATCACAGATCGCCATTTCCCTTTCTCCACCTCTAACAAGATTGGAAAATGTAAACCTTGGGGGAAATCTCAAGCTGGATCTTTAGGTTTATAATGAAGCTGCCGAGATCAAGGGGAAAAAAGAAAAGATTATATGGTCAAAGTCTCTGGGAAATTCATGCATTTAGAGATGTTTTGGTGTTATGTATCTTTAAAACATAAACATATGTAGCGGGTTTACTTTGTAAGTCAAGTATTTGTTCCTTCTTTCTAGATTCTAGATCACTGTCTTATAGGACCTCACTGGTCCACAGCTCTATAAATGGATCAGCAGAGGACATCTGGGTTCGAAGAGCAGGATGGTCCAATATGATTTCCTCAAACGAGGCAGGCAGCCAGTCTTGCTGTGGATCTTTCCATTATCCATAATGTCTCTCTGGCTCACTGATATGCAGCTGAAGGAATTATTGGGGGAAATGAGACCTTAGGGAGAGCAAGAGGAAATTCACATTGTAAATTAAGAGACAGTCATGGTTTTTCCAACCAATCAGAGCAAGATAAACAGGGTCAAGATGAGAACACAAAAATCTGTCTGGAGTATCCCGTGTATTCCCAGAAATGTCCTTTTCTTCCCAAAGACTGATGAACTACTTCTCCAACACAGTAACTGACACAAATATAGAACTTCACAGAATTACATTTATTTCCTAGGTTTTAAAGGAGATAGAGACTTGTAAGCAATCACATATTGGTAAATGAGAAATGATAAAGGTACAGGTAAAGAGAATAAGAAGTGGGGTAAAACACTTTCAGAGGAAGAAATTGTAAGCAGAGAAAAACTTTTCATTACTTCTTGGTTATTGTTAGATGAGAGAATTGACAGCTGTGTTCTAAGATGTGTTATTAGTAGCAGGAGTCCTATATTTTAATATTTTTATTTTGCCTCTCCTCCATTTATACTATCTTTAAAATAATTGATCACTGATGGCTAGTGAAGACATATGCAATATTCTCAGGGACATCTATATATATACTAGAGGCCCGGTGCACGAAATTCGTGCACTGGGGAGGGTGTCCCTCAGCCCAGCCTGCACCCTCTCCAATCTGGGACCCCTTGGGGGATGTCCTAAACCTGCAGTCGGACATCCCTCTCACAATCCAGGACCACTGGCTCCTAACTGCTTGCCTGCCTGCCTGATTGCCCCCAACTACCCTCCCCTGCTGGCCTGATCACCCCAAGGCTTTTATTAGTATAGATAAACAGGGAATATGCTAATTAGCCAGGCGTCACGACAGCTCAGGAGGAGGCTGCATCACAACCGCTCAGGGGGAGCTGCGAGCACAGATGGGTGGGAGGGGACTGTGTGCCTTCCCCAGCCTCAGCGGCCGCAGGGAGGCTGGGGCTGGGGCAGGCCGGAGCAGAGACACAACACCCAGGAGCGCCTGCCCCGACCCCAGCGCCTGCCCCCACCCCAGCGGACACAACGCAGCGGCCAGTGCTACGCGGATCAGGAGCGGGTCCCGGTGCCGCCTCGCACAATTGCAATCACGCACTGGGCCACTAGTATTGAATATAAAAAGTTTACTGAGCTGCCCGGCCAGTGTGGCTCAGTGGTTGAGCATTGACCTATGAATCAGGAGGTCATGTTCGATTCCCAGTCAGGGCATATGACCAATTGGGGGCTCGATCCCCAGTGTGGGGTGTGCAGGAAGCAGCCCATCAATGGTTCTCTCTCATCACTCACGTTTCTCTCTCTGTCCCTCTCCCTTCCTCCTTGAAATTAAAAAAAAAGCTTACTGAGTTTGGAGATAAGTACACACCTATGAACCCATCACTACAATCTATCAGGGGTCCTCAAACTGCAGCCCGCCGAGGACATTTATCCGGCCCGCGGGGTGCCGCTGCCTGTCCTGCTTAGCAGCCGACGCGTCCTGGGCCCGCAGTGCGCATAGGAATTTGTTCATAGTTTTTTTTTTAAACTATAGTCCGGCCCTCCAACAGTCTGAGGGACAGTGAACTGGCCCCGTTTAAAAAGTTTGAGGACCGCTGATCTATGCCATAAATATATCCATCCCCTCTGAAAGATTCCTCCTGCCCTCTTTCATTATTACTACTATTATGATTTTATGTGTGCGATAAAAACACAACATAGAATCTACCATTTTAGCAAAATTTAGAGAAGATGATGCAATGTTGTTTCTGGAGACCCTGTTCTGTGCATAGGCCTTCAGGACTTTCTCATTTTGTGTAAGTCCTCACATTGTACCTTTTCTGCTCCCTCCAGCCTCTGGCAAACACCATTCTGCTTTGATTTCTCATGAAAGTGGTATCATGTATTTATCCTTCGGTTTCTGACTTACTCCACTGAGCACAATGTCTTTCAGGTTCATCCACAGTGTTGCAAATATCAGGATTTCCTTGTTATTGTCTTAATATATTTTTATTTATTAAGAGAGGAAGGGAGAGGGAGAGAGAGACAGAAACATCAATGATGAAAGAGAATCATTGATCTGCTGCCTCCTGCATGCCCGTCCCCCCCCCGCCCCGACGGGGGAGTGAGCCCACAACCTGGGCATGTGGCCCTTACCGGAATCGAACCTGGGACCCCTTCAGTCCGTAGGCCGACACTCTAACCACTGAGCTAAATCAGCCAGGGCTTAAGGCTGCACTGCAGTCCATTGTAAGTATCTGCCACGTTTTGTTTATCTACTGATCCTTCCACGGCTTGGCTATCGCGACTAATGCTGTCATGAACATGGCGGTGCAGATGTCTGTTCAAGATGCTGATTTCAATTTCTTTGTGTACATACTCCGAAGTGGCCCTGCTAGATTGTATAACAATTCTATTTTTAATTTGTCTGAGGAAGCTCCATGCTGTTTTACTTGTGTGGCTATACCAATTTACATTCCCACCAACGATGTACAAGGGTTCCCTTTTCTCCACATCCTCGCCAACACTCAGCCGTTCTAACAGGTGTAAGGTGACATCTCATTGTGGTTTTGACTTGCATTTCCCTGATAGTGATGTTGAGAATTTCTGTGCTCAAAACAAAAGCCAAATCACCACAGACATAATGATACTGTTCTTACAGTTAGTTTTCTCTCTACCATTAGCAAAGAAACTTCCTCTTACTTCTATTTTAAAAAATCAAAACAGAAACTTTTGACTCCACTTCTCCCTTCAATGACTGTGCCATTCCTCTGTCCCCCTCTATAATAACACGCAAAATGTACCTTTACTTGATATTTCTAATTCCTTCTTCCCATTATCTTTTTTAAAAAAATATATATTTTATTGATTTTTTACAGAGAGGAAGGGAGAAGGATAGAGAGCTAGAAACATTGATGAGAGAGAAACATCGATCAGCTGCCTCCTGCACACCTCCCACTGGGGATGTGCCCGCAACCAAGGTACATGCCCTTGACCGGAATCGAACCCGGGACCCTTCAGTCCGCAGGCCGACGCTCTATCCACTGAGCCAAACCGGTTTCGGCTTCCCATTATCTCTTAAATCCAATCAGGGTTTTGCCCCCAAAACTCCACTGAAAATGCTCTTGTTTACCTGGGTTGGTTAACTCCTGTCCTCACCTTCCCTGACCCATCAGCACGTTGGACAGTGTCCCTCAGTCTCTGCTCCTCACAGCTTTCCTCCACCCACCTCTCCCCACTGCTTTTCCTTTATCTCACCATCCGCTCCCCTCCGTCATGTTTCCTTTCTCTGCTTGTGTTGCTGACCTTCGATCTGCAGAACGTCCTGGGGTGCAAACTTCGGGCTTCATCTCTCCTCTCCCTAAAACAATTACCTGCGTGAACTCATTCATTCCATGACTTCAGATTCCACCACAGTGCCAACACGGTTGGGTTGCCGGTGAGGGCCCTTTTTCTGGGTGCAGGTGGCCACCTTGGTGCTGTGCCTTTACATGGCCTTTTCTTGGTGTGTGCACATGGAGAACAATCTCTCCTTCCTCTTTTTTTAACATTAAAAAAAAAATATTTTTTTTATTGATTTCAGAGAGGAATGAAGAGGGAGAGAGAGAGAGAAACATCAATGATGAGAGAGAATCAATGATCAGCAGCTTCCTTCACGCCCCCTACTGGAGATCGAGCGTGCAACCCAGGCGTGTGCCCTGACTAGGAACCGTGACCTCCTGGTTCATAGGTCGATGCTCAACCACTGAGCTGGGCCTTCCTCTTCCCATAAGGCCACCAATTCTATTAGCTAGGACCTCATCCTTATGCCCTCGTTCAACCAGAAAATTACCTCCTAAAACCCCCTTCTCCACAACTGTCCCATCGGGGGGGCTTAGGGCTTCACCATGTGGATTTGGGGAGGACACAATTCAGCCCATAACAGGGGTATCTAATCCCAGACTCTCCCTGCTGCCTGATACGCAGCCAAGAGACGGCCTCCCTCTCTTCTCTCCTTTCCCAGGGACTGGAGGAACGAACACATGTCCCTCTGCTGGGACTCAACCATGGAGACACAGTCAGACATAAGGGGACTGGTTGGGGCTGCCAGGGTCAGGGCCAAACGGTAGGAGTGTCACCTCGCCACTGCAGCCCTGACCTCTGGTTTTCCTTTCCAGCCTGGACACTGGAGGTCACATGCCAGACCTAGGAGAACTGAGGACCTGTGGGAGGGTGAAGAGCTGCTGGGAGCCGCTCAACGGCCTTCCAGTCCACAGCCAGGACCCCCGCCCTTCGGCTGACACACACAATTCCGCCACGAACAAATCCCCTTTCAGTTCAAAGCAATAAATCTCCCTTTGTTTGAGAAACGGTCCCTTGGGGTTTCTGCTTCTGCTCTCAGCAAACTCATGTGAGGGAAATTGAATCCACATGGCCCGGAGAGAAGGAGATAGGCTGAGTAATGAGATGGGATCGTCTGATCTCCTCGCAGCCAGGCTAACCATAGGGACGGAGGAGGCTTGCGCTTTGTGCTAGAAACTTCCTTCAGTCAGGACTACTGAAAGCCCAAAGGTGGTCCGTTCTTCCCTACCCGCGTCTCTCCCCAGGCACGGCCATGCCTCCTTCCCGGAGCCACTGGGCCTGTGTTTGATTATCCCAGGGGCAGTTGGCAAATACCTCATCCCAGTGTTAACCACCCGAGGTATCCTGTAAGTGCATCCTCCATAAGTAGAGGGGACAGGACCCTATGGAAATTAACTTCTAATAGTAGGTAAATAAAAAAAAAAATTGAATGTAAGTGAATTGTATATGAATATGTACTTTTTTAAATTTTTATTTTTTGTTAATCCTCACCCAAGGATATTTTTCCATTGATTTTCTAGAGAGAGTGGAATGCAGGGGGAGAGACAGAGAGAGAGAAACATCAATGTGAGGGGCACATCGATTGGTTGCCTCCTGCACGTGCCCCAGGGATCAAGCCTGCAGCCCAAGGTATGTGCTCTTGACCAGAATCGAACCCAGACCTTTCAGTCCTCAGGCTGACAGTCTATCCACTGAGCTAAACCTACTAGGGCTGAATATGTGTGTTTTTTAAACCCAAGACCACTTTTTTGTGTTCCATGTATCACACTGCAACAGCTTCTTTTCCTCACTTAAAATCTGATCTACATTTGGGCTCATTAAATATTGAGTCAAGTTCTCTCTCTCCCAGCAGCACAGCAAAATGATGAACGTGCAAGACACCCATACTCTTATCAGGGTCAGAGCCTCCATTGCTTCTTGAACATCGGACAATTAACACCACTGAGTCTAGGTTTCCTGGTCTAGAAAACGGACAACACGGTAGTCCTTAAGTAGTACGTGTCCTCAGACACCTAGTGGTCATTCCTATGAAGCAATGATCATGGTACCTGCTATGTAATAAATGCTCAAGAAATGTTATTATTTTCACATCTCCACTGATCCATTTCAGAGCTGCAAGACAGGGGTAATATTCATAGTCACATCACAGGATGCTGTCTGATTACATGAGCACATGTACAGACATGTACAAGGATCTAAAACATTTTCTGACTCCTAGTACATATTCCCTGAAAATGAGATGTTGTTTTTCTCCTGCTTCACCTGTTCCTGGCCAGCCAATTCATTAGCTCTTAACATACTCCGTTTCTCTTAAACAATTGTAAAGGATAAATGCTTTTTTTGTAGTTAAAGGACCTTTTGGGTTTCTTTTCCCAGATCTTTTCAAAGCGGTGAGTATCAAACCTAAGTAGTACCAACTAATAATAGGAATGACTACTTTTTTTAAATATATTTTTATTGATTTCAGAGAGGAAGGGAGAGGGAGAGAGAGATAGAAGCATCAATGATGATGAGAGAATCATTGATCGGCTGCTTCCTGCACGCCCCTTACTGGGGATCGAGCCTGCAACCCAGGCCTGTGCCCTTGACTGGAATCAAACCTGCAACCCTCCAGTCCGCAGGGCAATGCTCTATCCACTGAGCCAAACCGGCTAGAGCAGGAATGACTACTTCCTGCTCTGAGCATAATTTGGAAAAATTAATCCCAGCCCTCACTTTCACTCTCAGGTGTTTATATTGGGCAATGCCCCTCTAGGCAAACAGGTTATACTAAAATTAAAATGACTTTTCATGGTGTGAGGACAATTCACCAATAAGAAAGATGATGTTAAAAATTATTAAGGGCAGTGTACGTCCCTGTTACAATCTCTATATTTCAAAAACTAAAAGTGTCTTGTAAAAAAAAAAAGTGTTCGAGTGTCTCAAGAATAAGAACCAGCCCTAACCGGTTTGGCTCAGTGGATAGAGCGTCAGCCTGCGGACTCAAGGGTCCCAGGTTCAATTCCGGTCAAGGGCATGTACCTTGGTTGCGGGCACATACCCAGTGGGGAGTGTGCAGGAGGCAGGTGATCGATGTTTCTCTCTCATCGATGTTTCTGACTCTCTATCCCTCTCCCTTCCTCTCTGTAAAAAATCAATAAAATATATTTTTTAAAAAAAGAATAAGAACCAACTTTATTTAATCTTTGGAATATAACTGGCCTTGTACTACTAATTCGTGGATTCTGCGACCGATTGGTCTTGAAGGTATAAAGCTTAGGCAGGTGAATTGGTTATTATTTCTCCTGGAAGGCAAATATGGCAGGATGGACTAGATATGACAGATGCAGTCTATTAAATTTACAAGTCTAAGTCAAACTGGCTGGTTACAATGAAGAGCCTTAATGACTTGAATCATAACTGATACTTTCATCAAACGTGGGTGAAAAGGGATTTAGAATATAAACTGTCTTAAAAGACTACCATCTAAAGGGCCATGGACCAGCACATTGGTATGCTACAACATCCATCCTAAATATATTCCCCTCAGACAAACCACAGTCTTCCAATCATCTTGATTCTCTATGACTTTTTGAATGCACCTTGACTGACAGAGTTAGGGTAGGGGTGGTGACCAGTTTGTCACATGATCCACAGAGTCAAGGCTAGGGCCACGTTTGACGTAAAATCCATGGGCAATTCTTCAAAATCGAGAGTCAAGTAGGAAGCTGGTCAATAAGCCAGAAAGAAAATCTGAACGGATCACGTAATAACAAAGATGGATCTGATAAGGGGGAAGTATTTAACCCTAAAATACAGAGCCAGGGGTCACGCATTGAGGGAGCTGAAGAAACAGGGAGCAACATTCCAGGCAGGGCGACTGGGATGCATGAAACATGAGATGTGCTGTTGCTGTGTCTGTCTTCTGGTATTGCACATGACTCTCACATGTTTAATAAACCAGAAATGGACCGGAGACCATCTTGTAACTTAACCCTCTGAATGGTGGACATAGTGGATCCATGTTCTAACCAGGAGCTATTAGAACCATATCTCTTAATTATGTTCAGTTCTACTGCATGTAGTAAGAGTTGAGCATGGACATAAAAAGGAAGGAAAGATAAAAGTATACATATTATCAATAACCTCTCCTGCCATCTTTTTTAAAAAAATAATTTATTGATTTCAGAGAGGAAGGGAGAAGGAGAAAGAGACAAAAACATCAATGATGAGAGAGAATCATGGATCGGCTGCTTCCTGCATGCCCCCTACTGGGGATTGAGCCCACAACCCCAGGCATGTGCCCTGACTGGTAATCGAATCTTGACCTCCTGATTCATAGTTTGATGCTCAACTACTGAGCAACACTGGCCGGGCTGCCATCTTTACTTCAGAAATCATTCCTTCCACAAACTCCTCAAAGATAGAAACTATGGTTTATTCACCTATGTAGGTGACACCGTCCTAAACAGTATTTGAATTATATTTGGCAAATGAAAACATAGTTATAGATGGTAGATATGAGTGATCAGTGCCAATGGACAAGGTATGTCCATTCCTTAGTGTGCAAGTTATTATTTGTTATTGTGGGTAGGGAGTGTGTACTAGAATCTTTGCACATGAAACACATAGCATATGAAAAATTGACGTACATAAAATACATACAAATGAATTATTTTAAGAAAGAACTTGAAAATATTGTTTATCGAGGAGAAGATGAGTTTTGCTTCCCATTCAAGTCCCTCCATAAGCCTAGATGTGGGAGACTGGGAGTAACATCTGGCAGACCAAAGATTTCTGTGGTCCTCGCTGGCTTGGCCAGGAGAACGGTTTTCTAACTTGACATGGGAAAGCTGTCACCAGGACGACAACAGTAATATGAGTCCACGACTGAGTGAGGTTCCCATGCAAAGGAAAGAGACATAATGAGGAAGTGACAAGTTACACAGGAAACTGAGGTAACTGATTTTATTCAGATGGGCCAGGGTATCAACTAAATTTATTTGGAAAAATTCAAATTTTAATGATAGCCAAGAGGATAAATATTCAGCTGTGAACTTTCTATTGTGATTTTTTAAAAATATTCTTCTTGTTTATGTATAAACTAGAAGCCCAGTGCACGAATTCGTGCACCAGTGTGGTCCCTTGGCCTGGCCTGCGGGATCAGGCCAAAACTGGCTCTCTGACATCCCCCGAGGGGTCCCGGATTGCGAAAGGGCGCAGGCCAGCCGAGGGACCCCACTGGTGCACACCTGGGGCTAGGGAGAGACATGGGAGATTAGCCAGCTCAGAAGGGGTCACGGGAGGGCTCCAGGGCGTGTCCAGCCCGTCTCACTCAGTTCCAATCAGCTGGACCCCAGTAGCAAGCTAACCTCCCGGTCGGAGCATCTACCCTCTACTGGTCAGTGCACATCATAGCAACTGGTCGACCAGTTGACTGTCTGCCCCCTAGTGATTAGTGCATGTCATAGTGAGCGGTTGAGAGGCCTTAGCATATCATTAGCATATTACGCTTTGATTGGTTGAATGGCCGACCGGTTGACTGGGCACTTAGCATATTAGGCTTTTATTATACATAAAGGATATCCTTTTACCCTAAAACTGGTAAAAACTATTTTGCTCTCCCTTTATTAATAGAGACATAAATAAAGGATATCCTTTTATCCTTATACATAAAGGATATCCTTTTACCCTAAAACTGGTAAAAACTATTTTGCTCTCCCTTTGTGGGTCAATGGGATCATACTCTTCTGATAAAATGAAGCAAGGAGGGACAAGGAGAAATGTGGACTCTTTTCCTTCACTTCTCAGTTCCATTTGAGACCAGAACTCCATGACCTTTCTTCTTATCAGTGTTTGTCTTATCAGAAACACCATCTATAAATTACTGATCTCATTTTCCAATCGAAATTATTTCCACCAAATAAACTGAAGTGACTAATTTCCTCATGCTACTTCCTCTCCCTTTTATAAGGCCTTTGGATTCAACGCTTACCTTTGAAAACACGTGGGATTTGTGGACTTAATTACCCCTTCATTTTACTCCTTAAATGTTGTTTTCCACCCATTTTCCTACTTTTTTAAAATTAACCAAGTCCAATTTATTGAATTCTTTTCTTTTTTTTTTAATATGTTTTTTATTGATTTTGAAGAGAGAAGGGTAGGGAGAAACATCTAAGTGGGAGTGAATCATCAATTGGCTGCCTCCTGCGCACCTCCTACTGGGGATCGAGCCTGCAACCCGGGCATGTGACCTGATCAGGAATTGAACCGTGACCTCCTGGCTCATAGGTTGACACTCAGCCACTGAGCCATGCAGGCCGGGCCATTTCTTCTTTACACACGCTCCGCTCCATTCAATTCATTCTAAAGACTGCTGAGTCCATAATGAATATCTCCATTGAGTGCTGGTGAGATCAAACCTCATCCTAATCTCCCGGGGACGCCTTAGATCCCTGTGATAAATGTGTGGGGGGACCAAAACCAACCACAGGGAGGACTGGCTCTCGCTGGTACTGCTTCCGTGGGTGGCATGTGTGGGTCACCGCCATAGTCATATTCACTCTCCAACTGTAAAAGTAATGATTTGCTTCCTAAGAGTTCTCGGAAAATTGATTTGCTCATGCCTTCAAAGAGGCTCGAGGATGACAAGTTCTATGTATATGCTCACAGTGCCATCTGAAAGGGTCCTCTTGGCCCTGGCTGATACTGAGATGACTAAGTCGCAGTGACATTACGAAAGCATACACGATGCACAGTCACTTTAACACCCAAACAGCACCAACCCGAGGGCTGATGCGGCAACAGGAATATGCAGGCAGCAGGCCAGTGCGAGTGGCTCCTGATTCTCAGAACCCAGGCGTGCGTTTAGGTGAACCGACATTCATGGACTCTGCCCACGCCTCTCTCTGTGTAAACCTGGGCTTGGCCCCTTTTTCCGATTCCACTTTGCTCGATTATTAATTCTGAACTTGACATAATCTCTCTCAGAGGGCAAAAAAAGTGTGCAGAGGGAGAATTAGGTTACGGTGAAGAGAAGCTGATACAAGCAATGAGGAGATCTGGGTGTAAACCCTGCCAATGGTGAGGAACCACCCTGGGTAAGGCAAGTCCCCTCTCTGTGACTCCTTTTTTTAAAAAAAAAAAAAAAAATATATATATATATATTGATTTCAGAGAGGGAAACATCAATGGTGAGGGAGAATCATCCATCTGCTATCTCCTGCACGCCCCCTATTGGGGATCAAGCCCACAACCTGGACATGTGCCCTGACCAGGAATCGAACTGTGACCTCTTGGTTCATAGGTCGACGCTCAACCACTGAGCCACCCTGGATGGGCTTGAGTATCCATTCTTTTTTATTTTTATTTTTTTTATTGATTTCAGAGAGGAAGGGAAAGGGAGAGAGATATAGAAGCATCAATGATGAGAAAGAATCATTGATTGGCTGCCTCCTGCACCCACCCCCCACTGGGGAGTGAGCCCACAACCCACGCATATGCTCTTGACCGAAATCAAACCTGGGACCCTTCAGCCCGCAGGCCGACACTCTCTCCACAGAGCCAACCCGTCTAGGGCTTGAGTATCCGTTCTTGATACATCTTCAGTTGAGAGAGGTCCTAGAGTCGTAGGATCCAGACATGGATGTTTGGGATAGAAAGGAAGGCAGAGGAATGTGCCACCAAATAGTACGTCTGTCTGGGATTTCAGGACAGGGACCTTAAGCAGCTAGTGGGTGAAGCAGGGAACAGCTACACGTTTCCCAGCGTGCAGACCAGAGAGCAAGTCACGCTGTAGTGTGAGCAGATCTGACAACAGTACAAACCAAGTGCCAAGAGCAATTAACTCCTCTACCCAGGTAGGTAAACAGCCCCCTGCCCTCGGGATTGGATGCAGGCCTCAGGACAGGAGATGCTGAAGGAAGTGTGGTACTCAAGTGTCACACCCAGACAGTGCAGTTTCTTAAGACAATAATGAAACGGCTCCTGGTAAGGAATGAAACCAATATTATGTTGGGATAATTATAGTAAGTAAATCTTCCTTTTCATTGAAATATCCATGAACATCATCTTATAGAGAATGGAAAATATAACTGCAAATTTGATCTGGACTGGGGATGTGAGGAAGCTAATGGGTAAGAAAAGATGGGCTTATCTGGATAAAGTTACATCATTTATGGATGAGAGTTAGTAACTATGAGGTGTTTTCGTGTTCTCTGTAATATCAATTATTTTAAAACTAGAAACCCGGTGCACAGATTCGTGCACAGATTCGTGCACCGGTGGGGTTGTTCGGCCTGGCCTGCGTGGATGGGGCCGAAACCGGCTCTCTGACATCCCCCAAAGGGTCCTGGATTGCGAGAGGATGGTTCTTGGGTGATGCACCCCCGAATCTGGCTCCCTCCACTCTGGTTCCGGGTGCGTCACCCAAGAACTGCAGCTGCCAAGTCATTGCAGCTCAGCAGCTCCTGCATTGAATGTCTGCCCCCTGGTGGTCAGTACACCTCAGAGCTAGCGGTCAGATTGTCGGACAGTCGCTTAGGTTTTTATATATATTGATAACAGTGGAACATTCATTGAATGAAATCTAAACTTCTTAAGGGATTGACCTGGGTAATATGCTTGCTCTCACCATTGTGGGTTTTATTTTATTTTATTTTATTTTTAAAAATACATTTTATTGATTTTTTTACAGAGAGGAAGGGAGAGGGATACAGAGTGAGAAACATCGATCAGCTGCCTCCTGCACACTCCCCACTGGGGATGTGCCCGCAACCAAGGTACATGCCCTTGACTGGAATTGAACCTGGGACCCTTGAGTCCGCAGGCCGACGCTCTATCGGGTGACCCAAACCAGTTAGGGCATGGATTTTATTTTAAAAATTGAAAACACTTCTGGAGATAGATAGAAAGAGATGATAGACAGGTAGGTAGATAGGTAGATAGATTGAGTGACAGATTCATGAACGTTTCAAGCCTCTTTTCCTCACACTAAGGCGAATATCCTTTTTTACACTCAACCTCCCTCCTCTGATGCTTTCCAGGACCTTCGGCAGGTCAGCTCCTGGGCTCCTTTTAGCTCCCGACAGGTAAGAGCTGGATTTAGAAGGATTAGGAAGCCATTGGCAGGCTAGGTAACAAGTTTATGGAAGGAACTGGATGGGACTCGGGGAGCAGGATTGGGGTAGGGAGAAGGGACGGACTTTTGGGTAGTGATAAATGCGTGTCAGAGTCAGCGCTTGGAATCCGTACGCCACGCTGCTGTAAATACTGTGCATGCCGGACACCGAGCAATAAACGAGAAAAAGTCACTTGTGACAAATCACATAGAAACACAAGCACCATTTTATGCGATGTCATAATCACAGATGCTCACAAGTAGGGGCTGGAGACGAGTCAGATTGTGGCGGTGGGCCTGTGGCTGATCTACCTGATTGTTTTTAACTTTCATAATATTATGATTTTCACAAACAAAAGCACAAAAGCGAGGTAATTACATGCAAATTTAAAAGCCTATTCCGATTATTTGCATTTCCTCCATATGTTTAATTTTATGTATTTATTTGAACATGTTTTTCCTTGCTGCTTTCCCCTTGTAAGATATTGTCACATACATCTTTTCTGATAGGATTTTTAAAGATGATAATTAAATCCACATATAAACATATGGTTATGTCTAGTTACACAATTAATGTTAATATATGCCACGTAATCATCATCTAATTTGTATTATATAGCATGTGGCGACATAATTATCACATGCAATGATGGAAGGGTCCTTAGTTAAGCCGAGTGAAGTGACTGTACTGGGTGATTCTTAAATGACAATTTGTTAGTTGCTATAAGGGCCCCCGGGGGACAGGGACCGGCTGAGCCCTGCCTAGTGTTAGGAGGAAAAAACAAAACAATTTAAATACAGAAGAAAAGAAGGTGATGAGAAATGGGAGGTTTCTTGTTTTGAATCAGACAGAAAAGAAAGAGATCTGCCAGAGGTTATGTGCAGACAATTTGTTAAGCAGAAATGACTTTCAAGCTGAGACGAGAAATACATTATTTCAGGTGCCATTTCAGGGTCACTCCATCGGTCCATGGAGAGCTCACCCATTAATCACAGAAGGAGGCGCAGAATGAATCTCCCACAACCTGGTTATCTCCCCTCCGCTTCATGCTCCTCCCCCCGGCCCCCTTCCCCTTCGCTTTAGTCCAGCCGTGGGCAAACTACGGCCCGCGGGCTGGATCCGGCTGTTCTATCCAGTTCTCTTGCTCTCCCCTCCGCTCCTTTACTTTGAATTTATATTAGTTCACACAAACACTCCATCCATGCTTTTGTTCCGGCCCTCCGGTCCAGTTTAAGAACCCATTGTGGCCCTCGAGTCAAAAAGTTTGCCCACCCCTCTTCTAGTCCCTCAGGACCACTTTTCTGGGCCAGGTGCCTGTTACAGATGTCTGGTCCTCTGCAGAAATGCCTGCTTCTGGAAAAGGCCAAAGCGCGCATCTCAACGCAGAGCCATGGCTGAAAGGAGGGACGTGAACTTGCCCTTGCGCTGGAGAAAGTGATGAACTCCCGGGGCTCCGGCTAATGATAGGAAACGCCTAAGTGGACGAAGGATCAGGTATCGGAAAATGAGTCTGGGAGTAAGGCAACAAATTAGGAAGAAAAACGCAAGCTATACATGGAGGTGTCCCCTCAAGCCGGCTTGGATTAAGCTGTGGAACAGCCCGTCAGGAAGGTTCTGAGTCGCCCCCGTTTAATCACTGAAAACCCCACGGGTTTAGACCCTGGAGATGAGACGCAGCATGACCTGCTTCCTGAACAGTGACCCTTACACTTGTAGGCGATGGGATATTTTTGCTTTGATCTGATTTCTTAAAACCTCAGGCACTGCCTCAGCACGGGGGCCTGGAGGCTTGCAATAGATGCCCTTTGTGAGGCTGAAGGATCAGGGACTCCAGGCATTCCTGGGGGTCTGCTGTTCCCTGTTCTGTCATGAAGGCGATCCTCTCCAGACATGGGGGGAATGGGGCCTGAGAGGGTGAGAGAAGGGTGGGAATGGTATAGCAGCTGGCGCCTTGTTTACTGGGGCACCCAGATACACCAACCCTAGTGCAATGGTGATTCCCCATAGACCTGCCCCATGACCAACATCCCCCTCCAGAGTGGTTAGTTAGTTACAGCTGATGAACCCACACGGGGAACACATCAAAACCACCCAAGTCCACCGTTTACACGAGGGTCCCCTTGGTGCTCCGCATTCTAGGGGTCTGGACACATGTGTGACACGTTTCCACCATCAGAGGATCTTACAGAATAGTGTCACTGCCCTAAAAGTCCTCTGTGCCCTGCCTGTCCCCTCCCCCTTCCTCTCAACCCCAGCCACCACTCATCTTGCTCCCGTCTTTGTAAGCCTGCTTTTTCCAGGACGTCCTGTAAGTAGTTAAAACCATACAGATGCAGCCGCTTCAAATGGGCTGCTGTCCCTGAGGAGTATGAATGCAAGGCTCCTTCAGGTCCTTTGGCGGCTTGGTAACTCATTTCCTGTGAGTGCTGAGTACACCCCACTCTCTGGGGGGACCACAGCTGATTTCTGTTTCACCCCCCAAGCACATCTTGGTAGCTCCCCAGTTTGGGCAATCAGGAATACAACAGCTGTAAACACCATGAACAGAGGTTTGTGTGGAGTGAGTGTCCAGCCCCACCACCGTGCGACTGTCTGATAAGGACCTGTTCAGCTTTGCAAGAAACGTCCAGACTGGCTCCTGAAGAGGCTGTGCCGTTGTTTCATCAGGTTTGCACAGGCGGAACTTCTGCCACTTGAAGTGACCTGCATGGCTGTCTCTGACCCAAGGAGACAGTGAGGCCGGGTCCTGCCAAGAATGAAGCTGAGAGACAGGCTGAACGTGGGCTGCCCCTGCTCGTGAAGGCTTTCCCTTGAGAAGCGGGCGGCAGCCACCGGACACCACGCGCTCGCCTCATCACGTGATTGAGGGAGTCCAGGGAGGAGACCCTGCGGTTTGCATTCTGCCCCTTATTGTCCTTAGAAAAATGTCTCACCTTTCTCAGTGTCTCCATCTGTCACAGAGGTCACAACCCTTGTTTTGTAGGGTCATGAGTCAAATCAGCAAAGGGAAGACACTTAACTCAATGTAGGTAGTCAGTAAATGCTAGTTCTATTTTCTTAAAAAAAAAAAAAAATATATATATATATATATATATATATATTATTGATTTCATAGAAGAAGGGAGAGGGAGATAGAGATAGAAACATCAATGATGAGAGAGAATCATGGATCGGCTGCCTCCTGCACAACCCCTACTGGGGATCGAGCCCCCAACCCAGGCATGTGCCCTGACCGGCAATCGAACCACAATCTCCTGCTTCATAGGTCGAAGCTCAACCACTGGGTCACGCCGGCCGGGCTATTTCCTTTTTTATGATAAAGAGAGGGGGAACGTTTTAGCATAAAAGCCAAACCACAGAAAAGTTTTAGGACCAAAGATTTTATTGGAGAGGAATTCATCATTGGTTTCTTAGAAAAACGAAAGCTTAGGATCCATTTCATTATGTGGAACAACTGGATTGACTGAGAATGTGAAATACTAAGTGAAAGTCCAGCTTTGTGGGAAAAGATGTATGTCCACATAAGAGTCCCCAGTTAGGGAAGCAGCCGGCTCAGAACTTCTGTTTAAAAGCAGCTAACAGCCCTGGCCGGTGTGGCTCAGAGCGTCGGCCTGTGGACGGAAGGGTCCCAGGTTCGATTCCGGTCAAGAGCACACGCCTGGGTTGCAGGCTTGTTCCCCAGTGTGGGGCGTGCGGGAGGCAGCTGATCAATGATTCCCTCTCCTCATTGATGTTTCTCTGTCCCTCTCCCTCTCCCTTCCTCTCTGAAATCAATCAAAATACATTTTTTTTAAAGAAAGAAAAAAGCAGATAGTAATAGCTCTGCTTGATGGAGCGCTTACTGTGCCCACGATAGTGTTCTAACCCTGTGATTCCCAGGAGGCATTATGTCCTCCTCCACCACCGAGGAGGGGACTGAGGCCACAGCAGCCCAGCCCCTTGCCCAGGGCAGAAACTGACAAGAGCAGGTTCTGCATCGAGATAAGCCTGCGTTCTAATCTTCTTCTTCTTTTTTTTTTTAAAATATATTTTATTGATATTTTACAGAGAGGAAGGGAGAAGGATAGAGAGCTAGAAACATCGATGAGAGAGAAACATCGATCAGCTGCCTCCTGCACAACTCCCACTGGGGATGTGCCCGCAACCAAGGTACATGCCCTTGACCGGAATCGAACCTGGGACCCTTCAGTCCACAGGCTGATGCTCTATCCACTGAACCAAACCGGTTTCGGCTGCGTTTTAATCTTCTAATCGAATAAGGTGTAAACCTAGACCTGCCTCTGGAGACAAGGAGCCGGGACTGACTCTTCCTCAAGCATCCATTGAAGGAAGTCCCGGGCCCGTCACGTCTCAGGGTCTCAGGCACGGCTGCTGCATAGAATCAGAGGCAGCCAGACAGCTGCTTCCGCCCTTTCTCAAGGCCTGGCTTCCGCATCTATTACGCGGATCACACTGGAAAGCAGGGCTGTGTGTCTCCTGGATCCAGGCAGCCACCTTGAGCACAGAAAAGACCCGGCCATTCATTGCCGTCCTCAATGACTCCTGGCTGTGTCAGGAAAGGCCGGGGGTGTCGCCAAGCTGGAACCTGTCCATTTCGTCAGGAGGCCCCCACCCCATGCCAGCCCCAATCTGTTCACTGGTCATTTCTACGAAGCCAGGAAAATATAAAATTTTAAACGAAACTGAAAAATTAAGTCCAATGCTGCCCACTAAGGATACACATGCCTAAGTGTGTTTAACATATTAATTTATGGTCAAAAGCCAGAGTCTGTGTCTTCAATCAAACAGTAATTTGTCCCTGTAGGAATAACTGATACTTACTCACGGCTGCTCACGGAACAGCAGCATTTGCAATGTGATGGTGTTACATGTAATTCAGTGAAACAAATACATAAAATATATTAAAACCAACCAGCAACAGCTCGTGTTTCCCAATGGTATTAGAAGCCAGCATCTGGGAGTTACGCGACTCGTTTTAAAAGGCTAAATGGTTGGCTGGCGATTTAAGGACGTTACGTCCTTCAAGGAAACATTTGCTTTGGGCGGTTAATCAGGGTTTTATGTTTGAACCCTATACCAGATTAGCATTTTGAAGTTTTTCATCAGTCTAACTCAAATATCCTTGGATATCATAATCACTCACTAATGTATTTTCCAATTTTTGTTTATTTTGATAATGATAAAAAAATCAACAATAAATATGCCTTTCAAAAGCAGGCTTTTTTGCCCTAACCGGTTTGGCTCAGTGGATGGAGCGTCGGCCTGCAGACTGAAAGGTCCCAGGTTCGATTCCGGTCAAGGGCATGTACCTTGGTTGCGGGCACATCCCCAGTAGGAGGTGTGCAGGAGGCAGCTGATCGATGTTTCTCTCTCATCGATGTTTCTAACTCTCTATCCTTCTCCCTTCCTCTCTGTAAAAAAGCAATAAAATATATTAAAAAAAAAAAAAGCAGGCTTTCTTTCTTATGCTGTTGAGAAAATGTTTTGTTGTGTGATTCTGACTACTTTACACACATAGAACTCACGATGCTTGTGGATTCACTCATTCATTCATTCATTAAACGGACATTTGTTAAGCTAGAAATCCGTGTGTTAGCTACAGGGGAATAACATAATGAGCCACACGGACACCCTCCCTCTTTGGACGGAGCTTGAGGTCTTGAGTAAGAGCTGGCAAACTGCCTGGCCGGTGTGGCTCAGTGGTTGAATGTCGACCTATGAACCTGGAGGTCACGGTTTGAGTCCCAGTCAGGGCATATGCCCAGGTTGCAGGCTCGATCCCCAGTGTGGGCTTGCAGCCAATCACTGATTCTCTCATCACTGATGTTTCTGTCTCTCTCTCTCCCACTCCCTTCCTCTCTGAAATCAATTACAATATATTTAATTAAAAAAAAAAAGACTGGGCAAACTTTTTCTGTAACAAGCGAGATAGTGTAGGTTTTGGAGGCCACACAATCTCTGTTTCAACTACATAACTCTGCTGTCCTGGCCAGCACTCAAATGAATGAGTCCCCCACAGGGCTGCGGTCCCATCCAAGGCACCAGCTAGGTACGAGAAGTGACTCCGTGAACTCTGAGCTGCAAACTGTGGTTGAGAAACGGAAACTGGAATGTCCTGGGCACCTAATTCAGCTATTGTTTCCTGATCTCTGCTCCCAAGGGTGGCTCTGGGGTTCGATGCTCAAAGTCAAAAAGCCCTATGGTCTTTTTTTGTTTTTAAATATATTTTATTGATTTTTTACAGAGAGGAAGGGAGAGGGATAGAAACATTGATGAGAGAGAAACATCGATCAGCTGCCTCCTGCACACCCTCTACTGGGGACATGCCCGCAACCAAGGTACATGCCCTTGACCGGACTCGAACCTGGGACCTTTCAGTCCGCAGGCTGACGCTCTACCGCTGAGCCAAACCGGTTTTGGCAAGCCCTATGGTCTTAAAACACAGGATAAACGCTACTGAAGTCAACAAGGTTCCTTCTTATCCATCTCCTGACACCACTGGGATTCATGCCGTCCTGGTCCATCATGGGTGGCATCTCATCATGACTCTCCCCCTGCTTCCTTTGGATCGAGTGCATTGCTCCCAGACCCTTGCCTTTGGCTGCACAGACAGACCTGCAAAGTCTTGCCTCCGCTGGTTCATGCCAGCATCAGGCCAACTCAGGCGAATAAAGGACCACGCTCTCTCATTCCTGAGGTCGGGCTCAGCTGCACTGAACCCGGTCCATTCCCACGTGGAAATGTACTGAGTCTAACTCCAGTTCCCTCTGTCCTAGTCTCTTGACCTCGATGGGCAAACACCCAATCGAATGAGCAGCCAGCAGCTCTGACTTTTCCAAGCCCTTTTGGCCAGAAACTGTCTGGGAGCAGCGAATGCCAAAGCAGATAGGTGGCCCCGTGATTTTAGCCGCTTGGCACTTTAAATCCAGACGGCCTCCTTCTCCCGTTCCTCAACTGAGCATCTGGGAGACAGACAGGAGATACCCTAATAGCCCCGTCATTAGAATCCCTGTCTGTGTGGACACACAAAGGCCCTTGTCTCTGTGTTAGGCTGGGCCCTGCCCTTCAGCGCTGCTGTTGGCAGCGAGACAGCGATGGGTCCCTGCAGCTGGTCCTCAAATGTGCTGAGTTCCTCTCCCTCGGTCGGAAAATTGGAAAGCGGTCACGACCAAGAGCATCTGCTCTTTGGACTCCCACAAGGCAATATCGTAAAAGAGGTGCTTGTCAGTTGATTCTGTGTATCCATTACACCCCCTGCCCTGAAAAGGGTCAAAAACGAAATCAGCCTATTGCGTTTAAATAGAATTGGCCATGTGGGTGTCCTTTCTGAATGTGTGAAACTAATTTCCAATATGAGAGCTTTAGAGTAAGGAGAATGAAGACCTAGAAAAGAAAAAAAAACTCAATGAAAACTGCGTCCTGAAGAACCTTTTTAACCTGCTGCCAATAGCAAAAGTAAAATGAGGCAAGTGAAAAAAAATTTTTTTAAAAAAGCATGTTTTTGAGATTGATCTTTAAAGAGAGAGACTTCTGATGGCTGCCGAAATGTGAATTCCAGCCCTGACCGGTGTGGCTCAGTGGACAGAGCATCAGCCTGCGGACTGAAGGGTCCCAGGTTTGATTCCGGTCAAGGGCATATACCTTGGTTGTGGGCACATCCCCAGTGGGAGGTGTGCAGGAGGCAGCTGATCGATGTTTCTCTCTCATCGATGTTTCTAACTCTCTATCCCTCTCTCTTCCTCTCTGTGAAAAATCGATAAAATATATTTTTTTAAAAAGGAAAGAAATGTGTACTCCTGAGACCAGAGAAGCAGATTTATTTATTAATCGTGTGATAATGTATCATTTGCTACCAGCATCAAACTCTAATGTGAAGCTGAGCACTGAGATTCTTCAGGGAAGGTTTTAGTGTGGCTCTTGGTGCAATGAGGTGTGAGAAGGTAGAGAGGGAAATTCACAAGGGGCCTGCTAATGCTTCCTCTTCAAAGATGCCATCTGGAGCAGAGCAAAGAGCCCTGAATTAATTTTTAAAATCAGTGTACCAAGCACTTCGTGTGCATTCTCAAAATCTTAAAAAGGTGTGTTCACGTCAACTTAGAATAGCTCATGACAGTTGATTTTTAATTTTCAGGAACTTCGCAAAATAGCTATTAAACACGGCCATTACTTTTTAAAAATAAAGAATATAAGTGTACTATTAAATAAATTTTAAAAAAAGGCAATACTCAAAACTTATCAATTCCTATTTTACTACATTTTATGCTCGGACTATTATTTATAACTATTATAACTGTATGTTGTAAAGATTGGTGTGATAAAATGTATCTCCACCCACCTCCCCATATAGTGGCATCATCTTGTTGCTTGAAACAGACCACACTAGAAATATTTACACCAGAGAAATTGGCAATTGCTATAAACAACAGTGTAACTTATTATTTTGTTGCTTGTCTAGACCCAAGAAGTTTATGGAGAAAATAATAATGATTCCAATTAAATTTAAAAGAATATGGTGCCATCAGATCATAAATAACACACCAAGAAATAAACTATTCTTTCAGGACTCCGAAATGAGCATCATTCAATTCTGCAAAAATGTCACTTATGTCACCGATGAGCAAGTGACCTCTTGCATATGTCTGTTTGGTGTCACTTCTGTCTCACTTGTAAATGCAAACCAAATTATCCTCCAACCTTCACTTCACCTCAGGTTGGCAATGGGTATAAGAATTTGGCAAAAATCGATGAAAGTATTCCGTGAGAAACAATTGGCGATAGGAAATTGATAAGAGTGTTATATATTTATTATTATTTACAAAACGCATGCTGCACATCTTTCATATCAGTAACATCAGTAATAAATTTACTTATGCATATACGTGTATATATTTTTTAACATTTACCACCACACAAGGCCCAGAGAGACTATCTTAGCCTGGCGTCCTCAAACTACGGCCCGCCGAGGACATTTATCGGGCCCGCAGGGTGCCGCTGCCTGTCCTGCTTAGCAGCCGACTTGTCCCGGGCCCGCAGTGCGCATAGGAATTTGTTCATAGTTTTTTTTTAAACTATAGTCCGGCCCTCCAGCGGTCTGAGGGACAGTGAACTGGCCCCCTGTTTAAAAAGTTTGAGGACTCCTGAAGCCAACATCACATGGTGAGCAAGGTGACGGGACTGAGTGTGGGGAGTTGGGAAGAACCTGTCGGAGGTGAGATATTTCTAGGTCCCACATGGCTTTATTTTTTTTAATGCAATTTCCTGTTTGGGATTTTTCTGATGGTTACTAGGAAGGGTTGGTCTCATAAAACACATCCCCACCTCCATTGACATCCCCCCCCGACCCCCGCCCAGCCCCGGTTCTTCCGATTTTGTAGTTAAATATGCACAAGTCGCACCAAATCTGGTATATGTGGGTCTTACAACTGATATTGATGGCTCCCAGGAGCCATCACTGTCAGCCTTCTGACTGTTTCTCTTTCCTATAAAGTTTAACAAGATAGAGACACAGATGTTACATCAGTCATTTTCTGGCTCTTTTGAAAGGAATGTCACTTTCAGACTCAACAGGTTCTCCCAGTCCTTTCCTACTGCGGGAGGCAGCAATTAGAACTGACGGGTGATCACTTTTATCTCCGGCTTCTTCCTTATCGTATCATAGCGATAAAGTAATGAAAAGAGCTTATTATTTGTTTTAATCCTCACCTGAGGCTCTATTTTTATTTATTTTAGAAACACAAAGAGGAAGAGGAGGAGAGAGGGAGGGGTGGAGGAGGGAGGAAGGGAGGAACATCCATTGGTTGCCTGCCGAACCCACCCCAACCGGGGAATCGAACCCACAACCTTTTCATACACAGGAAAATGCTCCAACCAACTGAGCCACACGGCCAGGGCGAGAGCTTCTATTTTTATAGAACTTTAAGCTATATAAGGTACTCGACTGCCATTGTATCTGTTGGTGCTCATAATAGAGGTAAGATATGCAGGACAGATGTCATTTAACGTAAGAGGAAATTGAGGCTCAAAGAGATGAAAGACGTCCCCGTGGGTATAGCCTTATTACATGATAATTCAGGTCTTATTTTCCATCGTCGCGGCACCACGCACCCCTGTAGTGGAAATGTGAACAGAATCCCTCAGGTTTATTGAGCGGAGCAAGGCAATAAAGAAAGATGATGCAGTCCAAATAAATGGAGCAGCAAAAAGGCCATCAGCCCCTCATTGTAGAAACAGGCACTGGGAAGGGAGAGAAAAGACATTGGAGATAAAGTTTTGATCCTTCCACGTGAATTTTCTGTAATATATTTTTAATAATTTCAGAGAGGAAGGGAGAGAGAGAGAGAAGCATCCATGATGAGAGAGAATCATGGATCTGCTGCCTCCTGCACGCCCCGCACTGGGGATTGAGCCCACAACCCAGACATAGGGCCCGACCAGGAATTGAATCTTGACCTCCTGGTCCCTAGGTCAACACTCAACCACCAAACCACACTGACCAGCCCCAATGGCTTTTTCTCATGGAAATAAAGATGGCAACTAACTGTGAAAATCTCATCAAATTCAAATCACGAATCAGCTGCTTCTTCCAGGGTAGAATCAGTAGCATGGGAAGTCACTGAAAAGGTACCATGTAGCCGAAACCGGTTTGGCTCAGTGGATAGAGCGTCGGCCTGTGGACTGAAGGGTCCCAGGTTCGATTCCGGTCAAGGGCATGTACCTTGGTTGAGGGCACATCCCCAGTAGGAGGTGTGCAAGAGGCAGCTGATCGATGTTTCTCTCTCATCGATGTTTCTAGCTCTCTATCCCTCACCCTTCCTCTCTGTAAAATATCAATAAAATATATTTAAAAAAAAAAAAAGGTACCATGTAAGATCATGTCTGTGAGCAGGTAGCATGTGCTGGATGTTCTACCTAGCGTTTGAGATCCATCCGCATCAATTACTGAAATATTTCTTTGAGGGGGTCCCTATGATCATTCCAGTTTAGAGACGAGAAAACTGAGGCTTAGAGAAACTAAATGACTTGCCTGAAGTCACTCGGGTAGCAAGTCTCAAAACTCACATTTGAATCCAGGTTTGCGTAACTCTATTAACTGCACTTTTTTTATTTTATTTTTTTTTAAAGAGAGAGAGAAACATTAATGAGAGAGAGGCATCATCCATCAGCTGCCTCCTGCATGCCCCCCTACTGGGGATCGAGCCCACAAACCGGGCATGTGCCCTGACTAGGAATCAAACCAGCGACCTCTTGGTTCGTGGGTTGATCCTCAACCACAGGACAACAGCAGCCAGGCCATTACCTGCACTTTCAAAACCTCTGTCCTAATCAGAAAGAAAGCGAACTGCTCATTTGGCGAATTCCTTACATGCAACCTCCTACTCTCGGCAAACTATTTGTAGAAGCAGCTCCAGGAAAGACAGTCCCCGTCGGAGGGCTGGGAACGGCCCCAGAAACACTTTCATCCCACCTCTGACTCACATGCTTCCTGCCCGGGCTGGAAACAGATGTTGCCAAGACAGCTGTGGAGAAAATATGAAGAAAAACCCAACTTTGCAAAAGTAAACTCCTACGATTTAAATGAGAGTGAATCAAGTGGTTGAGTTTGGACAAAAATTGAGGTTCCTGTGTCGAAAAAGCAACATGCTGGCCCAGCACCACCAGCAAGTCAGTTCCCAATGCCGAAAGCCCCAGAGACTGACTCAGCCGGCTCTGCTGGTGAGTCTGAGCAACAGCCTCGGTGCTCATCACCTCTTATCAGGCAGGAACTGTCCTCCCACTCTAATATTTCAGTGACTTAGCATTCATTCAACAAATAATCACTGACTTCCTGCACTACCTATTGGGAAAATATAGTCTTAAAGGAGACACTGTTGTGATTCATTCATTTCTTTTTAAAAACATACATATTTTTTTTTATTTCAGAGAGGAAGGGAAAGGGAGAGAGAGACAGAAACATCAATGATGAGAGAGAATCACCGATCAGCCACCTCCCCACACGCCCCACAACGGGGATCGAGCTCACAACCCGGGCATGTGCCCTTGACCTGAATTGAACCTGGAACCCTTCAGTCCCAGGCTCTCTATTAAAGAACTATTTACTAAGGACCAAATGTAGGCATGGGTCCAGATGTTAGAGAACAAGGAACAAAATGGACGTGCTTTGTAGAGCTTACATGCTTAATGGGCATACAGAAGATAAAAGCTGAGCAAAGCAAAGATACCCTACAATGTCAGGAAGTGACTCGGGCTGTGGAGAAACCGCAGGGTGAGGGGAAGACCTGGAGGATGAGTGGAATTTAAACAAAGACAAGGGAGAAGTGAGGGAGCGAAGCATGTAGCTATCTGGAAGAGAGCACTGTTCAGCGTATTACAAGCCAGAGAGGGATACGGATGTAAACCTATAGGCGAGAGAGCCAGAGAAAAGCCACAGAGCAAGGACATACTCACGATATGGCCTAGGAAGAGCAAGCCATCCAAAGGGGCAGGGAGGGGTGCTGTGGGCACAGCTGTGGCGGAGGATAAACAGCTGGGAAGTTGAGGGGAATCACATTAGGAGGAACTTGAATGTCAGAGATCGTCTTGAGGTAGTAAAAAGTTCTCTGACATTTAGTTTATAATTTAAATTCTAATCTATAATAATAAAAGGGTAGTATGCTAATCAGACTGGACGTCCTTCCGGATGAAGCTGGGGCTGCGAGGAAAGCCCGGGTCCCGGGTGCCAGAGGGAAGCCGGTGCCGGCAGCTGGGGGAAGGAAGGCCCACTCTTGCACAAATTTCATGCATCGGGCCTCTAGTGAGGTTATAAAGGAAGTGATGTTTAGAACTCAGGAGCCATAAATTTGTTTCTAATAATGCATAGTATTGATGAACAACTGAAAATCAGCATAGAATTAAGAAGAATCCTAAGACTGCTGAGACAATAGGTTTGGGTGAAGAGAGCCTGAATCATCCTTGATCACCTTACATGTGGCCAGTCAATTAAAACACTTTTTAAAAAACATATTTTTTTTATTGATCTCAGAGAGGAAGGGAGAAGGAGAGAAAGAGAGAAACATCAATGATGAGAATCATTGATCAGCTGCCTCCTGCACGCCCCCTACTGGGGATCGAGCCTGCAACTCAGGCATGTGGCCTAACCGGGAATCGAACTATGACTTCCTGGTTCATAGGTCGACACTCAACCACTGAGCCACACCGGTGGGCCTTATAACACTTTTGGTAGATATTTTACCACGTTTTCAAATGGGCCATCTTGAGAAACGTCGAGATGCTAGGCGTAGTTTGACGTCTCTACAAGCACTTCGTGTTGGATACAGTCTTCCTTGAGAGTGTACTGAAAGGACCTCCTAGACTCTGTGAGAAAAATGTGTCTCCTCGGATGGATGGCCTTCGTTCCGCGTTTACATCTGTCACTCCAGGATTAATTTTTGAATGGACTTCCCGAGCTTTCAACAGTGCGGATTCCCCTCTGCTGTTCATCATCATGCAGATGAACGTGAGCTCTGACTTCAGTAACTATTTCTCATCTCTGGGAAAAACACTACTGTGAACGGGGAGCGTGAAGGGCAAAGAAAGTGGGAAATAATTAGAAGGAGGAGTTCTAAATTTTTTTTTTAACATATTTTTATTGATATTTTACAGAGAGGAAGGGAAAGGGATAGAGAGCTAGAAACATCGATGAGAGAGGAACATCGATCAGCTGCCTCCTGCACACCTCCCACTGGGGATGTGCCCGCAACCAAGGTACATGCCCTTGACCGGAATCGAACCCGGGACCCTTCAGTCCGCAGGCCGACACTCTATCCACTGAGCCAAACCGGTTTTGGCAGGAGTTCTAAATTTTTATAAAAGAGGCAATGCTCCAAATGTTAGTTTAGGAAATCCCCGTATTTGTGTTATAAAAAGCATGATAAAATTAGCAAGTAATTTTCTGTGGTGGTGTTTGTGACAGTCTCCTACATCCATGGAGTAATGGGTACAAGTAGTTATCCTGAGAAATTATCTGCTATTACTGAATTCTGCACTCCTTGCTATTCTCCATTTTGTAGAAAACCTCTTTGAAATCAAAATGGGACAATACTTGGTTGATTAATTTTAAAATTGGATTAGAGAAAAAAAATCATTTTTTAAAATGACATGCATGTCATACAGAATGTATTTTAAATTAATAACTTATATGATGTACTCATTTGCACAACACAATGTGGGACTAGAGCCTATTTGAGTGTGTGTGTGTGTGTGTGTGTGTGTTTACTATGGATGGGGTCTGCTATGTGAATATTTCTGTCATCATTTTTGTACAAATTATATCCATGATTCATTATTTAAGATCTCCAATTTTTGTTTCTTTAAAGGACGTCTGGAACCTAAAGATAAGGCAAAGCTATATAAGTGCAGAATTCTTCTGAATTTTTAATTTTTCTCCTTAATCATTCTTATTTAATAAGATTTAAAATGAATTGCTGTTGTCAAGTTCTTTTCTAACGCTTTTAACTTAGCTGCAGAAAAATGTCTTTTCGTGTTCATATTTTATCATTTGAGTACTTCCTATTTAAATCAAGTAATTAAATAACGAATATGTCCTACACAAGTAACCTTGGACGGGAGAAAAAAACAAAAGCCATTTCTTGGTGTGAGGAGTTTATGGACATTCAGTGTACTGTGAGCATTCTGAGGGACCAGTGTCATCCGGAAAGTAGGTTAAGTGAAGGTCACTTAAAGAGAGCTTTCTATCATAATTTATGAAGAGCAAGACATTTTTAAAAGTTTCAAAGGGGCAAACGTTTAAAGGACAGTAAGAATTTTTTCCTTTCACCTGGCCGGTGTGCCTCAGTGGTTGAGCATCAACCTATGAACCAGGAGGTCACAGTTCAATTGCTGGTCAGGGCACCTGCCTAGGTTGTGGGCTTGATCCCCAGTAGGGGGCGTGCAGGAAGCAGCTGATCAATGATTCTCTCTCATCATTGATGTTTCTCTCTCGCCCTCTCCCTTTCTCTCTGAAATCAATAAAAATATATTTTTTAAAATAATTTTTTTCCTTTAAAGACTTTATCACAACCTTCAAAATAAGACTGTCTGTAATTAATTAACTGCTAATAATAGAGAGTGGATAAAATTGAACATTATTACACGAAGGTATGACAAGGTGACGGCATGCCAATTTAGGAGATAATTCATCTGAAGTAACTCTGAACGGGCAGCAGGCAACTCACTACTTTATGTCAAATACACTTGAGTGGCCAGATGATGATGATCTCTGAACGCATAATAATCTGGCCACTCAGTGTATATCCTATATAATAAAAGGCTAATATGCAAATTGTCCCCTCGACCAGGAGTTCGACCAGCAGGCAGGTCGGCCAACTGCCCATGTCTCCTCCTCCTGGCCAGGCTGGCTGGACCCCACCCATGCACGAATTCATGCACTGGGCCTCTAATATATATATATATATATATATATATATATATATATATACACACACACACACACACACACACACACACACACACACACTGAGTGGCCAGTTTATTATGCGTTCAGAGATCATCATCATCTGGCCACTCAGTGTATACTGTCTTTATAGCATAAAATCCAGATTTATGTAACAGCAGTGCTCACTTTTCATCAAACTATAAATTCTTATTAATTGGAAAGTGTAACCTCAATATAAAGAGAGGTTGATATAATGACATAAAGTAGACTTAAAATATGCTAACACCAAGTGTGGGCAAAAATGAGGAAATATGGCCAGAGTCATCAAGTATTAATGGAGCGTAAGCTGATAACTGTCCCTCAAGGAAAATCTGGGAATGTACATTTTAAAATATTTTTAAATGCATACACCCATTACTCAGTACCTCTAATTCTGAAAATCTCTAGTAAATAATCAGAAAGAACCAAAAATATATATTAAAAGTTCTCAACAGAACAATATATATAAACAAAGGAAGGAAGGAAAGAAGAAAAGAAGTGAATGTCATTAATATTAAACTAAATGTGTTATTCTGTGCTTTGTTTTACAGAATCCTGTTTTCAAAATGCCTTTCTATATATTTTTTTTAAATATATATTTTATTGATTTTTTACAGAGAGGAAGGGAGAGGGATAGAGAGTTAGAAACATCGATGAGAAAGGAACATCGATCAGCTGCCTCCTGCACACCCCCTACTGGGGATGTGCCCGCAACCAAGGTACATGCCCTTGACCAGAATCGAACCCGGGACCCCTCAGTCCACAGGCCGACGCTCTATCCACTGAGCCAAACCAGTCAGGGCGCCTTTCTATATATTTTAATGTATTTCTATTGATTTCAGAGAGGGAGAGAGAGAGAGAGAGAGAGAGAGAGAGAGAGATATCAATGATGAGAATCCTTGATTGGCTGCCTCCTGCACGCCCCCCACGGGGGATCGAGCCCGCAACCCGGGGCATGTGCCCTGACGGGGAATCGAACTGGGACCTCCTGGTTCATAGGTCGATGCTCAACCCCTGAGCCACGCCGGCCGGGCGCCTTTTCATATTGTTCATAAACAAACAAACAAACAAACAGAGAACCTGCCAAGGGCCGGGCGCTCTGCAAAGTGCTGGCTCTGCTGGGATTCCTGCAGGAGGCCAGTCCAGGCTTCCCGTTCTCCTCTCGTGACTCCAACTAGGGAAGTCACTGAAGCTCCTGCGGAGAAGGGAGTGTAGAATGGGCGAAGCCTGGAGCGGGAAAGCCAATTAGGGACCTGGCTCCTAACCGGGACAAAGGATAATGGCTGGCGTCCAAGTGGTAAGAGCCAAAATCAATTGAGGGAAGAGATTCAGGAAATATGTAAGAGCTAGAGATGACCACACTTGGTGATGAGCTGGACTTATTTGAGAGGTTTGGGTTAGAGCAGGGGTGGGCAAACTTTTTGACTCGAGGGCCACAATGGGTTCTTAAACTGGACCGGAGGGCCGGAACAAAAGCATGGATGGAGTGTTTGTGTGAACTAATATAAATTCAAAGTAAAGGAGCGGAGGGGAGAGCAAGAGAACCGGATAGAACAGCTGGATCCGGCCCTTGGGCCGTAATTTGCCCAAGGCTGGGTTAGAGGCAGATATGTCAAGGCTATATCTCAGTTACCCTTTGGTTTTGGGAGTATCTGTAAATGGGCTGAAAATGTGCCACTCTGTTCCCTGCAGGCTGATCAGGCTGAGTTGCCTGATGAACAGCAAGGGGAAAAGTCTAAATAGCAGCTGGATTATAGTCCAGAAGAGAAACGGGGTTGGGAAGACACATTTGTTTTTGTGTGGTTTTTTGTTAATCCTCACCCAAGGACAGCTTTCCATTGGTTTTCAGGGAGAGTGGGAGAGAGAGGGAAAGACAGAGAGAAACATCGATGTGAGAGAAACCCATTGATTGGTTGCCTCCTGCACGAGCCCCAACCAGACCCCGGGGCCGGGGAGGAGCCTGCGACCGAGGTCCGTGCCCTTGACCGGAATTTTGCCTGGTGCCCTTTGGTCTGCAGGCTGACGCTCTATCCACTGAGCCACACCGGCTAGGACTGGAGAGACAAATTTGAATGAACATGTAAGAGAAGCGAATAGATCACCCAAGGGGAATTTGTGTGATAGTTGGGGAGAGGTCAGAAAAAAACCCAGTGTTATAAACACCCAATGTCTGGGTTAACAAGTACATGACATAATTTAACAAGTACATGACATAATTTTGTTGTTCTTGTTGTTGCTCAATGCATGAAATAATTTAACTAATAAAAGAATGAATAGACACAGAGATAGATCTCTTTCTAATGAACTGGTAGATGTGCAAACCAGTAATACTCATTCCATGTGTTACAAATAAAGGGCTATGGGAATAAAATTAAATGTCTCCTACAATAATTCATTAATCTTTACAATAAATACAGTGGGTTAAGCCTGGAAGATATTATTCTTATTTTCATCACAACGCAATTGAAGCTAAGAAGAGTGTTTTGTCCGAGTCTGCAAGGATGTAATGCATAACGGTAGACCCAGGAGTAAAACCATTAGCAAGTATTCAGTGAGGAATTATTAAAGTAACAGTTTGATTCATTTCACTGGAATCAGAAGAGAGCAGGGGGGAAAGGATGGAGAATTTGCTCCTTGGACTAGGATGCAAAAATCACAGCGTCTGAAGGCAGCTGTGCGCACTGAGGCCGCTGAAGGTCACGGGTGAAGAGGGGGGAGTTCGCCTTCTCCAAGGCAGCAGCGCCACCACAGAGGTTCCAGAATGAACTCCTTTCCTGCTGGGCTTACCGACCCCTGGGTCTGGCTGCCGTCACTGCTGACACGGCAAGGCGTGTGTTCATAATCCCGGCCCACAAATGGATGCCCCGAAATTCCTTTCAGATATTCAGGTTGTTGATGGAAATTTCGCTTGGAATTTGAAATGCATTACAGACCGAGGGCCCCTTTGCCCTCTCACGTCAGAGAGCCTCTCTGGAGTGGTTGGAATTCTCTGAATGGCACTAATGGGCGTTTTAACATGTGGGGAAGGCAAATATTCTTAATGTAGGTAATGATTCTTTTTTCCTCCATCAACTACCTACTCATTCCCAAACACTTCTGCTTGTACGGTATGTGCCTCGCTCCGCCTACCTGAGGATTGTGGGGTTAGGTGGAGCGGGGGGGGGGGGGGGGGGGGGGGAGCCATCTCTTTCTTAGTCCAATCAATCAGCCTGCCCCAGGGGCTTCCCAGGAGTCAGGTTACATGGGACCTGAAAGCATGTTTCTCTTCGGTTCTAAGGGAGAGCCCCCATTTTCATGGAGTGAGAAGGACCCAATGGCTCTCAGCGCAGACTCGCCGCATTTTTCAGGACAGAATATAGCCCTGCCTCTCAGCACAGCATTCACCCTGAGGGAGGGGACCTCAAGTACAACGTGGAACGAAGTAATGCTCATTCCATAACCCTTTGGGGAAAGAAGCTTGAACCTGGAGTGCTGTCACTGACACAGTTCTCCGGTGGTTCTGGCCAAGGGGACAGGTGCTCAGATTTGGGGACCCCCTCTCAATTATTCAGAACTAAAAAACATGAGGTATTTATCCAGGGAGCTTAGCTATGGGGATATTCCCTAAGAACATCCATTCTCCCTTTTATCTAGTTCTTTTTTTTTAATATATTTTATTGATATTTTACAGAGAGGAAGGGAGAGGGATAGAGAGCTAGAAACATCGATGAGAGAGAAACATCGATCAGCTGCCTCCTGCACACCTCCTACTGGGGATGTGCCCCCAACCAAGGTACGTGCCCTTGACCGGAATCGAACCTGGGACCCTTCCGTCCACAGGCCGATGCTCTATCCACTGAGCCAAACCGGTTTCGGCCTTTTTTTTTTTTTTTTAAATCCTCACCCAAGAATATTTTTCCATTTATTTTTAGAGAGTGGAAGGGAGGGGGAGAGACACACAGAGAGAGAAACATCGGTGTGAGGGAGACGCACAGATTGGTTGCTTGCCGAATGCGCCCCAACCTGGGCTGGGGATCCGAGCCTGTAACCCAGGTATCTGCCTTTGACCGGAATCAAACACATGACCCTTCAGTCTGCAGGCCGATGCTCTACCCACTGGGCAACACCAACGAGGGCCTTTCTTTTTGTAAAAAAATATTTTTTATTGATATTTTACAGAGAGGAAGGGAGAGGGATAGAGAGCTAGAAACATCGATGAGAGAGAAACATCGATCAGCTGCCTCCTGCACACCTCCCACTGGGGATGTGCCCGCAACCAAGGTACCTGCCCTTGACTGGAATCGAACCCGGGACCCTTCCGTCCGCAGGCCGACGCTCTATCCACTGAGCCAAACCCGTTTCGGCAATTTCATTTAGTTCTTGGTGCAACATGCCACCCTCTACCATAGCCCTGAACGAGTGCAGTTTCTACTGCCTGCCCCTTGGGATGCAGCCCCCGTGTGAAAAGGGAAACTTCCTTTAAGCATCCCTGCTGCAAGGTGCCAGGCCAGGTGGAGAAGCCCTGGAGAAGCCACCTGAGAAAGATCCAGAAGCTCTGAGACACCAGAGCCAGCGCTGCATCCTGACTCACAAAATCATGAGCGAGATGATAACGGCAATGTCAATTCCCTAACCTTGAAGGCACTAAGATCATTAATATCATGAGCATGTTGCAAAGCACATCCAGGAAGTCATTTGGAAGCCAGCGGCTAAACAGGAGAGGGGGGCAGAAGAGCATCGGCGGAGGTGGAAAATTCTTGGTGTGCCCTGATTAAAGCTCTTTAGGGAAAGGTGGGCATTGCCAACTCTTCCAAATGGCGCAGTGACATATGTTGATTTGTGACTAGATATGGTCGTATCAGGGGAAATGTGGACGATGGGCAACAGAGAGGAAAGGCTAGAGGAAGGCAGAACCACTTAGATTTTCTCTCCACACTGACCATACAAGAATGATGAGCCCAGCTGGTGTGGCTCAGTGGTTGAGCATCAACCTGTGAACCAGGAGGTCACGGTTCAATTCCCAGTCGGGCACATGCCCGGGTTGTGGGCTTGATCCCCAGTGTGGGGCGTGCAGGAGGCAGACAACCAATGATTCTCTCTGATCATTGATGTTTCTCTCTCTCTCCCTCTCCCTTCCTCTCTGAAATCAATACAAATATATATATATATATATATATATATATATATATATATATATATATATATATATATATTTTTTTTTTTTTTTTTAAAGAATGATGAAGGAAGACCTAGGAAAGTATCCTGTCAGAGGGAGGAACAGACACCCTCAGGAACATTTGGTGATTATACCTCTTTTATTGGAAGAAGCTAGATAAACAATGGTTACAGATGATTCCAGAATGCCTAGCCATTATCTAAGGCAGCAAACACAGAGAAGTAGCAGTTATGGGGGAACGAGGTGTGGCTAATGAGTTTGGTTTTTGTTGTGTTGAATTTGAGTGCCTGTGGGACTTTGAATGATTGTGGTCAAAGTGATTGTACTGTGCTTTTATTCCACCATAATTCCCACCTTCCTCTCAAATTTCTCTCCAATTTCCTAGTTGAGATGCCAGTTGCTGCTGTATTCCCACTAACAGCTCCATACGGATTCTTACATTATACTGGTCCTAACAGCCCACCAACCCTCTTTTTCCATGTGGTATTTTTGATGATCTCTAATTATAGGCATAAGATCCAAGTAATGGCTGGGTTACATTTTCTGCTAGACAAATTATGTACATAATTACAGGCACATGTTCACTGAGATATTGGAGCATCTGATGCTTCTATAGAGAAGATAATTGTCAACCTTTGCACTGTAATTAAGTCTAAATGGGAAGCCTAATCATTTTTCAAATGAGCAAATGGTGAGCCAGTCTTGATCGGCTGTGTCAAGGCAGCAAATAAAATGGATTTGCTGCTCAGGTTAATTGGTCATCTCTGAAAGTCACAGCCCTCAGGCAGCCTCACACTAGAACTAATCAGCAGTGCATTGTTGAAACGCTCTATGATTTTTACCTGGCTTATCCCTGGAATTCTAGCTTTTCACAGTTCTTCCCGCCCAACCTCCTCCCCGAATCTTCTTTTCATAGAGATTCATATCAAGTCATTTAAATTTTCTAACCCATGCGTTCCAGTACAGGCAGGAGAGAATGGAAGAACAGGGATATAGAGTGAGACAGAACTGGGATCAAAGGCCACCCAGTTTCATTCTTACTAGTGAAAATTTGGACCATTTGTTAACCTCTCTCAATTTCAGTAGTTCATCCATGTGACTCATCTCATTTTGATGCATTTCTAAGGAAACTGTGGACACAAGTTTTGCAGCAGACATGTCATTAAGACAGTTCAGTGTTTGTTTACAGCTGTTCTTTAGGTGTGAAATTTATACACAAGGAAGTGCACAAAATAACTATACATTTGCTGACTTTGGAGAACGCATAACCTGTGCACCTTGAACTTCTATCAAGATATAAGACATTAAGATAGCTCCAGAAGACAATGTATAGATTATCTGTTTAATTCTTTCATTCCAAAGATAAGGAACTAGAGGCCAAGAGCACTCAAGTGATGTTTCTAGGGTCGAAGAGCTACAAAGCGCTAGAGCAGGCCAAATCCAGGGCTTCTAAATACCTCTCATGACCATAAACCAAAAGTCGACTAGGTATTCTGTCTGCAAAAAGGATTCATTAGTGAAAAAGAAAGGATTGCAGTCGGTTATGTGCAGCCATGGCCAGCTATGTGCAAGAGGAGAGAGCAAGAAGAAGGAAGTTCCTTATGGAGGGCAGAGGAAGTTAAGGGGCGGGGCTGGTATAGCCATAGAGTTCGTCCTGCCGGCCTTTTGCCGCCCACGTACCTGTGAGAGCTCCTCCTACTGGCCCTTCTAATTTCTGCTCTGGTTAAGGTCCCTGTCATCAAATCTGACATACATGTAGCCGACCCTAGCACACTGGGCCAGACTTGATTCCTGGTTGACAATCCCTAGTTGGGCAGCCTCTATTTGGGGGTCACCTATCACAATACTCTGTTTCCACCTGAATGCTCATGTTCGATCAGCCAACTATCTCCCTGAAATGATCAGACCTACTTTGCCTTTGCCAAATACTTCTTCCTTTTCAAGTCTCCCCAACGCCTGGTAAGCAGAGGCCAAAGGCCTTTGACAAAACTGGCCCCTGGTTCAATGGCATGGATTCACTGTTTTGTCTGCGTATGTGTCCACTGCAATTGGAAGGGTGTTCTGCCTCAAGAATCAGCCTGTCATATTTACTAACTTGGTTTTTATTTTCTGTGAAAAGAGCTATCTGGCTCAGGACTGGCCACATGGAACTACTGCAAATACAGTAAGTGGCCAGATTATTATGACCTCTGAATGCATAATAATCTGGCCACTCAGTATATATATATATATATTGGAGGCCCGGTGCATGAATTCGTGCATGGGTGGGGTCCGGCCAGCCTGGCCAGGGGGAGGGGACATGGGTGGTTGGTTGGCCTGCCTGCTGGTCGAACTCCTGGTCGAGGGGACAATTTGCATATTAGCCTTTTATTCTATAGGATAGACACTGAGTGGCCAGATTATTATGCGTTCAGAGATCATCATCATCTGGCCCATCCGTGTGTGTTCTCTTTGTAACTGTGTCTTTTCTTTGCTCTAATAAAGGTGATAAACCAGCAGGTAGGTTAGGTAACACCCACACACCAAAAAGGAACTGGAACAATATTTCTGCCAAGAAAATAAAATACCTTTGGAAGGCAAGGCGTGACATTGTTTCTGTGTTTTCCTAGTGGGGGGCCTGGTACACACCAAGGTGGAGCCCCTGGGGTTGACACCTGGGAAGATAGGGATCTAAGTGCTGAGAATGAAAAGGGAAGAGAACGATTTGGCCATGAAAGAACAATGATGTACACTCGGGGAGCCTGTCAACAAAGCAGTCGGAAGACGGCACTTGCTGAAGCGCTGTGTAATTTGTGGGAAGCCACTAATTGCAACTTAAATAATGGAGCTTTACGTCCTTCCAGAAAAGTAGGCTGTGTACTCAATGGGAGGCATTTAAAAGCTGCCAAGCTGCCAGAAGCTCTCGCCCGAGGGGACTGGCATCCTCCATCCTTGTGGGGGAAGAATCGGTTGAAACTGCTTCTATTGAGAATTGGCCCTAAGTGTCCCATGGGGTGAGTGGGGACGTTGGCCAAGACTAAAATGAAGATTCAGGCCCGCCTTGCAGGGAGAAGGCTCTGCGGGGCGTCCTTCAGAAAAAAAGAAAAAAATTAAGAAACATCAGTTCTAAAGTGCTTACTGTAGAGATCACTACTCACTTCCTAGAAGCCAACTGTCGCTGTCTGACATCTCGGCACGCTGTCCATCTTATTCCAAAGCATAAATAAATCTTCATCGGAAGCTTACTAATGAGCAAGTGTGTACGTAGGGGAGCGCACAGCTGCGCAAAAAGCCAGTCTCTCAGATCTCAGAGTTCTAGACCAGAGACAGAGACCAAAGAAGTGCAAAGCCCCCGAAGTGTGGCCAGGCTCTCCATGACACGGCTAGCTTCCACACACTGCATTGCAAACCCAAAATATGTGTTACCCCAACACACGGATCGTGTGGCCCAACGGTGACTTGAGCAGCCGGATGAGCAAGAAGTGGACTCCAAGGGGACTTGTTGGGCCAAAGATGAGAGCGATGGAAGAGGAAATGGGCAAGCCTGGAAGGCAGGGACAGAGGATTATAGGAGGAGCATCAAGTCCATGGCCAGGAACTCATTCTGTTCACGTATTAAACAAACACACGTGACACATTTTAGAAGCCAGTCTCAGGGACGTTGCTAAATCCCGGGAATATGCAAAACCAATTTCACAAGGTAATTAATGCATTATTTTTCTCCAGACAATCTCCTAGTTTAACGAAAACTCCGGTTCTGTGGAGAGACGCTTATATTATTAGTAGAGAGGTATTCACATGATGCGAAGGATGCACAGCACAGAGCTACCGACCCGCCAAGTGGAGGATTTCTAAAAGGACTTATGCAAGCAAAGTGACCCTGGAGAAATATGATTCTGAACGTTAGTTATGTAAGACATTGGAATAGGCCAGTGCTGAAGGGAGGAAAATATCCTGAACTGTTATTGTAGCAATTCAGGTTCCAGTGGGGCAATGTTAGAAGAAACAATATTTGGCATGTGAAACGGACTTCATGAGGTTTCAAGGAGAAATCTGCTTTCCTGTCCATCCCTCACAGGGCTCACCCCCTCTCATGGTCTGTGAGCACCTCAGAATCCAAGGTGCTCAGAGCCATGGTTCTAGTTCCATCAACCCATGCTCACTCAACAACTATTTTTTAAAATATATTTGTATTGTTTTCAGAGAGGGAGAGAGAGATAGAAACATCAATGATGAGAGAGAATCATGGATCGGCTGCTTCCTGCACGTTCCATACTGGGGATCGAGCTCACAACCCGGGCATGTGCCCTGACCGGGAATCAAACCGGGACCTCCTGGTTCATAGGTCGATACTCAACCACTGAGCCACACCAGCCAGGCTCAACAACCATTTATTAATCATTTATTGTGTTCCAGGACCCGATCTAAGAACTACCAGGGCAAAAGCAGATAATATAAGGACTCTGTACAATAGGTAAAAATAGCTGAATGTCTGTGTTACCTACCCAAAATGTTACCCTACATTGACCAAAGCCTGACCCTGGTATGACATCACAATGGGGAGCGCCATGATGAAAGGGAAAGGGCGTGGCCTCACTACACAATGGGTCTCAAACTTGAACGTGGACGGGTCGCCGGAAAGGTGAACCCAAGGACTGCTCACCTACTCCCGAGGGACTGATCCAGGAAGGCTGGGAGGATGCTCCGGGGAGGCTGCTGGCCCAGAGACCACACTTGCAGAACCTCTGGAACCAGACAGCTTTCCCATTTCTTCTCTCCCCGCCTCTCGCCCAAAGAGGCTGTCCTTCTTGTCAATGCCGGTCACACCACAGATGGACTTTTCTAAGTCTAGCTCTCTGCTTAATGTGTGGACTTAATGCTCCACAGGACGGACAGGAACCTATTAGATTTCTTTGACTTTCCTTCTCGCTGAGGGGTAGATATTCATCAAATAGTAGCTGATCCAGGAAATGCCATGGTTTCCAGACCCAGAGGAAGAGAGGCAGCCGCTTGGATGAGGGTCTAGATGGTTGGGTAGCAAACTTTCATTGAGCACTAGCCAGCTCACAGCTCTGCACTGTGACCTGGACAGTTTACCCTGGGCAAGAAAACATCTTATACCCCCATGGCATAAAAAAAAAAGTTTTCAGTGTTTAGAATATAATAAAACTTAGGCCAATAGAAAATATATTCATTGTGGAAGAAAACAAAATCTAAATCTGCAGTTCACTTCAATACCCACTAAAAAGAAAGGCCTCCAACCTTAGCATAATCACTAATGACGGACATGGGCTCACAACCCGGGCATGTGCCCTGACCCGTGGCCAGATTATTGCATTTCATGTGCCCTCAGTCAGGTGACCGGCTGGGGCCCAAGGAGTGGCCTCCCCTAGCCAGGCTTAACTCACATAATTGGGGAGCCTACCAGGAGGGACTCTCTGTATTCATTTGCATGCATTTGCATATTGAGGTCAAAACTTAGATCTGTAAACCGAAAAGAAAGAAGTTAATTAGCACAATTTCCTGCGGGCCTATTTGGCTTGAAAAAAAAAAAAAAATAGCAGTTTCGGCTCAATTTAAGTGTGCATTCGTGTTCTCCCTCAGTTCAAGTCTGTCTGGATCCAGGAAACCCTGTCCTGCTCACATATGGGGCAAATCATCCTCTATGCCAGCCGTGGGCAAACTACGGCCCGTTCGGCTGTTCTATCCGGCCCGCGGAGCCGAAAGAGCGGAGGGTTCTCTTGCTCTCTCCCCTCCGCTCCTTTACTGTGAATTTATATTAGTTCACACAAACACTCCATCCATGCTTTTGTTCCGGCCCTCCGGTCCAGTTTAAGAACCCATTGTGGCCCTCGAGTCAAAAAGTTTGCCCACCCCTGCTCTATGCCAACACATGTCCTAGGACCCCTCTGCTGTATGAGCACCAACCTGAGGCACAGTGGGGAGCGGGGGCATTGCATTTGGCCAAACTCTGAGGCGGTGGAGAAATTGCTGGGAGCGCTTTGCTAAAGCAAGGCTTCCATTTTAGAAGAGTGAGGATGCACAGGTTCCCACCGGAATTATGTGTCTTCAGCCCAGTGCTGGGCTCATGGAGGCAGTCCATAAGTACCTTTAAAAAAACTTTATTTTCATTGATTTTAGAGAGAGAGTAGGGGAGGGGGATAGAGAGATATAAACATCGATGAAAGATAAACATCCACTGGCTGCCTCTCGCACGGCCCCTACTGGGGATCGAGCCCGCAACCCTGGCCTGTGCCCTGACTGGGAATTGAATCAGTGATCTCGTTTCATGGGTCACCGCTCAACCACTGAGCCACACTGGCCGGGCCATAAGTACTTATAAATGTGGACAATAGTGGAGAAGTAAAAAGCCCAGGTAAGTCAGGTGTTACTCATGAACCTGCAGTTCATTTGGCCTGAAAATATTCCCCAGTAAAAAGTTTTGGCCATTCCTGCATATATGTCTTAATCTTCCATGGCAGTGTAAAGTTATAGAAAGGTGAATGTTGTGGCGTCCTGCAGAGGAAATGTCTTAAATAAGAGGTCACTGTCCAAGATGCTTAGGGACCCTAAGCCTCATCGGCCTGTCCAACCTTGCTTTTCCAGATGGTGCATGGATGTGCAGATTTTTATAAGCCCTTCTCGTCCAAATATTAAAGAACTTTAATTTTTTCTTGTTATAAAATGCTGATGCTCCAGCCATTAAAAATAGTGCAATATGAAAACTTGCTGATCTGCTTTTTGTCAAGAGAAGAAAACAACGTGTTTGGCAAAAGTCATTGATTTTCCAGCAAAATGAGCAATAAAGGGACTAAATTCTTAGAAAAGTTCCAAATTCAACCCCACCTGCCTAATGTTTCCAGCAGATCCTGCACATTCAGCTCCGAATCTGGAAGCATTTATAATTTGTACTTCGTAATGAGCTGATGGAAAGAGGAAGGAGGATGCTGATAATTTCTACATTTTACAAGCTATCGGGATAGCCACCACTCTTAAGCAATTAGGAACAAAGTATTTAAACGCTTGGCCTCGTTCGGCCCAGCTATAAAGTAGGTGAAACAAATTACCTGCTTCTCCAAGTATCTTAACAAGTAAGAATGGTAATAATAACTCCTCTTTTTTAATGTCGGCATTTCCTACAGGTTAGGAATTATACTAAAACTCCTACTTGCATGAGCTCATTTGTTTCTTACTAACATTTTGCACTCTGAACATGTTCTCTAAGACATGTTCTATAACCTCCACTTTACAGATAAAAAACAGAGGCTTTTAGAGAATAAACAACATCTCCAAATCAATCAAATATATGTAAGATCAAAATTTAAGCCTATCTCACTACAAAACTAGTGTTCATAAACACTTTCTTAAATGAAATGTAGACTCTCAAACTAAAGTCATTATTTCCCTTCTTACAAGACCTCTATATAATTACATATTAGCAATTAAATACAGATAGATAGCATACACACACACACACACATACACACACACACACACACACACACACACACACAGTTTACTTTCAATCTCAACTGTCTACTCTGACCCAGAATAGATTTTTTCCCCCTGTGTTTCTGGATAGATGGATCAATTTCATAGCCCAGGGTGGAAAAGAAAAAAGAGAAAAGATGATCATAAAATGACTTTAAAAAAATGAATATGTCCAGTTAAAAAATAAAAATTAAAACTTGTTTCACACTTAAAACTTTTCCTTCCCCCAGCCAGGACCAAATTTAGCTTTTGGGGTAGAAACTTTATAAAAAGGATACACAATTTTCAATTTTAAATATAAAATTAAGCACAAAAATGAATAAATATTGTAACATCATCTCCTGGCTGGCATGGCTCAGTGGTTGAACGTCAACCTAGGAACCAGGAGGTCACGGTTTGATTCCCAGTCAGGGCACATGCCCAGGTTGCAGGCTTGATCCCCAGTGGGGGGCATGCAGGAGGCAGCCAATCAATGATTCTCATCACTGACATTTCTATCTTGCTCCCCTCCCTTCCTCTCTAAAATCAATTAAAAATATTTTTTAAAAGGGTATTTTTTAAAAAGGGAATTCCTCCTAGTTATTCCTTCACAAATGTGTGAAAACTTCTAAACTATTGTGATATCCTCAAGGTGGTGAACTCGTATGCTCCCGGTACTCATTCCCCCAAGGAAATATCAAATAAACAGCTAGCAACTAATAGCTTTGTGGAGCTCTGGAAATGATCAGAAATCTGTAACAACCATGCAGACACCCAAACAAGAAAAAGGTGCTTGCAGCCCGGCCAGAGTGGCTCAGTTGGTTGGGCGTCGTCTGTGCCCAGAAAGGTTGCCAGTTCAATTCCCAGTCGCGGCACGTTACCTGGGCTCCAGGTCTGATCCCCAGTTGGGGAGCGTACAGAAGGCAACCTACTGATGTTTCTCAAGCACATCAATGTTTCTCTTGCTCTCCCTTCCTTTCTCTAAGCATGTCCTCGGGTGAGGATTAAAAAAAGAAAGAAAGGAAGAACAAGTTGCATTCAAAATGGTAAGAAATCGTATGGCATTTTTATTCATCCTTGCCCCATCTCTTGCTTGGTATGGCATGGCTGGGAGGAAGTGGCCCAATTCTCAGTTTCTTCCCTTGAGTTGAACAAGATCTTTTATTCTTGATCTTTGTAGCTTCAGGCAAACCTGAGAGGGAAAGGCCTATTTCACATCCCACCACAGAGTGCAAAATGTTAGAATAGGGAGAAAAATACCATTGGATCAAAACTACTCATTACATATAAGTAAATCAATAACGCTGGTGTCAAGAGGGGTTGATATGGACTCTGCTATTCAAAAAAGGCCGGCCGTACTTCAGAGTAAAAGATTTCATATGGCCATCATCGCCACATAGTCTTCATCATCATAAAACATTTAATAATTTCCTGGGCTGAGCAAAAATGATTATAAACAATTCTGGACCCAAAAGCAGTGTCATCATTCCAAGACTTGCAAAATAATGAGAGAGAGAAGTACTGGCAGGAGCTCCAGCCGATGGCGAGGTCCAGGGGAAAGCTGGTAACATGAATCCCTCATCCCAGCCATGCGCTCCTCTGCAAGCACCTCTGCAGTGAGCCTCCCCAAGGTGGGTCAAGAGAGATGGTACCCCTGTTCTTGAACCTCCAAACTGCCCCCCTCCAAAGACTAAAAGGGGAAAATAAGACACAGGGAGAAGTGTTTCCTTAAATAGATCCTAGCTACTTCAAGCACTAAATATTTTGAAAGTACTTGACATAGTAGTCACATCTGGAAACTGGCTCCTTGCCATAAGTACTGCAATATTTTAAAAATAGAACCATCGAAAACAAAGGATATTCAAACTGACAGCAAATATTTATGTCTCCTTGAAGGCCATCTCCAACACAGCAGAGAATAAATCAATATTGGTTGTTTGAGATTTCAAATGTGTGAGGAAGGGCTCGAAGCTAGAGAAGCGTGGCTTCTGCATAAATTTAAAGCGACAAGAGAAATTTCCAGTGGAACAGACTCAGCAGGCTGTGAAATCAGTGACACTCAAGCCAAGGAGAGCTGGCTCCGGCCACTGCTGACAATGGTTCCCAACCTCGGATGCACGTTGTAAAAACTTATGGACCTTTACATATGCTGGATCCCACCTCCACAGAGTCTCACGTGTAGGTCTAGCAAGAGGCCTGGCATGAGTAGCTGGGAGTGAACCTAGATTTCCAGCTTGCATCTTAATATATAAAGAGGTAATATGCAAATTAGGCAGGGACTCCATAACGGGTCACGACCAGACAGGGTAGCGCACGCAGATGAGGCCCTGAGCAGAGACAGAGACAGAGGCAGAGGAGCCGGCGTGGTGGACACAGGCAGGAGAGCCGGGGGATGCTGTGGGTCAGGCGCGGGTCCCGGCCCCCCATGGGGTGCCTCCTAGCATGGCAGGAGGCAGGACGCCTCCTCGCGCGCTGGGCCTCTAGTAACTAGATAACTGGATGAATGGTAATTCCATCCATGGAGCAAGAGTACACTGATTAATAGAAGTTAGGTTTTAGGGAATGGGAGGAGAATTACAAATTTTGTTTTAGTCATGTTAAGTTTAGTTTAGTTTAGTTTAGTTTAATCATAGAAGTATGACTGACATGTCAAGAGAGGAGATGGTTATGTGGATCTGGTGCCTATAGGAGATGGCAATGCTATTTATAAATTACCTGTGTGATGGTGGTAAACCAAGGCATGAGAACGTATGAGCTCACCTAAAGGAGAGTAGAGGAATGGTTCTCATTTTGGGGTGATGTTGCCCCCACCTCCTAGGATAGCTGGCAATGTCTGAGGACTTTTTTTGATTGTCATGATGTAGGGGACGCATCTCGTGGGTAGAGGTCAAGTATTCTGCTAAACATCCCAAAATGCACAGGATATTTTTCCATTGATGTTTTAGAGAGAGTGGAAGGGAGGGGGAGAGACAGAGAGAGGGAAACATCGATGTGAGAGAGACATATCAATTGGTTGCCTCCTGCACGTGCCCCGACCAGGGTCACCGATCAAGCCTGCAATGGAGGTACATGCCCTTGACTGGAACCAAACCCAGGATTTTTCAGTCTCTGTCCACTGAGCCAAACCAGCTAGGGCTAACACTTCCTTTTATAATGCAAAGTTCTGCAGGGGCCAAACGATGGCCACCGATATGGTCTCCAACACCAGCAAACAAATGTTGGTTTAAAATGAACCAGAAGACGGTACAAGATAATCAAAAAAGTTCCCAAGTGTGCAGCACAGATGCAAAGGACACTGGAAGCCTGGACAGGGGACAGAGGTCAGAGTGTCCTAAAGGCCCCGGGCAGGATTCCTGGAGGAAGAGGAGAAAGACGGGTTGGGAGCTGAGAACTATTTAGACAGCTGGGGGAAGGCAGCGCGGAGCTGCTTCTGCACTCAGCAGGTTGGTCACACAGCAGATCTTGTTCCATCTGGAGATGATGAGATTAGGTTGCTGTTTCCTTCCTGCCTGCCAGGGCGGGTGTATGGCGAGATGGGCTCCTGCATCTTCTCAGGATGCATGATTCTGCACAGGTCCTGCCTGGACCACTGACAACTCCAGTTAAAACTCAGAGTGGTGAGTGAAGGCCGTTTGATGTTAGGAAAACGAACACATGCGCTTTATCAGTGAAAAGTGGGTTTCTTACAGCTGAATGTATTTATTGGTTTTTATTTAAAACTAGAGGCCCGGTGCACAGATTTGTGCACCGGTGGGGGGCATGGCTGGTCAGTTGAGTGGCTGTGGACACGCCCTCTGAGTGGCTGCTCCCACTGTGGGAGTGCACTGATCACCAGGGGGCAGCTCCTGCGTTGTGTGTCTGCCCCCTGCTGGTCAGTGAGCATCACAGCGACTGGTCGACTGGTCATTCTAGTCATTCCGCCATTTGGTCACTGGGCTTTTATATATATAGATTTCCCTGCAAATCTGTGTTACTTTCAGAACAGACAAGGGTGGTAACAGACCCGTGCTTTGAAGCCAGGCAGGATTAATAATGGTGCACGGGGCACTGTGCTGAGTGGACATGAGCCTTCCATGGGCTAAGTCACTTGTCCCACATCACACAGTGGCAATTCCGGGTTCCAATAGACTGAGTTGAAATCTGTTACAAATTCTCAACATGACTGCAGACACCAATGCCATAAGTGAGTGAGGCCACTGGACTTCGCTTTTGCCATCTGCACAGTGGAGACCAGGAGACCTTCCGGAATGACGGGGAGGAGCCCAGGAGAAAATGTGTTCAAGGCCCCTCGTCCAGTTACCTGCTCACAAATACTTACTGAGGAGGCACCTAATTTTCATGTCATCATCCCCTTCTCCTGCCCTGAGCCGGAGCCCCCAGAGAATGGGACCTTCTTTGGTTCTAAACCCAGTGGCCCCCCAAAAAAGAGAGGGTTCCTCTGCCATGGTATTTCTTTGAGTAAAAACAATGACTATCAACTACAGCAACATCAAGTAGGGGAGCTGGTGGGCCTTTTCTATGAGCTTCTATTTCTATCAGATTCTCATACTTTCATTTTAGGTATTTATTTAATATATGTTTATTGATTTCGGAGAGGAAGGGAGAGGGAGAGAGAGATAGAAACATCAAAGATGGAGAGAGAATCATGGATCGGCTGCCTCCTGCATGCTCCCTACTGGGGATCGAGCCCACAACCCGGGCCTGTGCGCTGACTGGGAATCGAATCATGACCTCCTGGTTCATAGGTCAATGCTCAACCACTGGGCCACATAGGCCGGGGAGATTCTCATGTTTTTAAGATTGGTTTCTAAAATGTGAATTTTGAAACTTCATCAACCCCTCAGTCCCATGCTCATCAAGGGGGTCCTAAAGACATCACTTCCCGGGAATTAATCACTGATTTTGAAACTGCATTGCTCATTTGTGCACTATGGGATATAGAAGAGAAAAGGCCCAATTCTTTTTTCTTTTCTTTTTTTTTTTTTTAAGAACAGCTGTCTCCCTGCCCCACTGGCAGCTGCTTTACAAATTGCCCAGACATTAAGTCATTATTTCCTCATTATAAGAGCAGCTGGGAGAAATCGCCTGCATCCCTCCCTCCCCAATCCCACCCCCACTTCTGTCTCCTCCTCCACCTGCCCTGAATGGGCCAGGCCTAGAGAAGTATGCTATTGGTTTTCTTCTTTAATTGAAGATTGTGACCAAGCATTCTGAGCACTGGTTATTTTTCAACAGCCCTTAAAGACTTAGCGGCATGAGATGCTCAATCTTGCAGCAACATGGAATATTGTCTAGGACACGTCCCTTATTTTGTTCGCAAAGAACTTAACACATTGCGGACCAGTAGTTTTATTGCTAGCTTTACCCAGTGGCCAGGTAAGTTTCTACTGAATGAGTACAAAAAACGTTTTACATAAATGTTAAAGGCACGCTTTAAAGTAAATACCCATTGCATTTTGAAGTTATTTATTACATGTTCTTATGGTATAAGCCAATGGTCGGCAAACTGCGGCTCGTGAGCCACATGCGGCTCGTGAGCCGCGGTTTGCCGCTCTGTTGACTAATGAGTTTGCCGATCACTGGTATAAGCTAATATCTTTTTAAAGTATGAGACTTTGTAAAACACTATGTAATAGGAAGCAAGAATTCTCGTGATCCGTCCGCAATGTGTTAGGTGCAGAGAAGTGGTTGGTCAAGGTCCTACCTACAGGTGGCAGAGCTGAGTCTCAGATGCATGTCTTACCATATCTGGTCCAGTGGAAATGGGTCTGGACCATGAACTTGCCTTATTTTCCTAATAGCCGTCCAGTGTCCGTTGTTAGAGGAAACATATACAATGAGATACACTCTCTCTTTATGTTAAAAGGAGAATAACATTGGAATTTTAGCAACCTACATACACCTTTTTTGTATAGTTGACACATAACATTAGTTTCAGGTGTATAACCTAATGATTTGTATATATTGTGAAACAACCACATGATAAATCTACTTAACATCCATCACCACGTATAGTTACAATTTTTTACTTGGCGTGAGAGTTTTTAATATTTACTCTCTAAGGAAGTTTCAAATATGCAATGCAATATTTTGATTTCCATTTTGTATTAGGCAAGCGGAGCTTAATCAGTTTGGTATATCCACTCTATTGCTGGTAAGATATACCAGTGGCAAGTCTGACACACTCCTGTACTCTGTCTGCTACAGACCCTATCCTGAGTCACCTTGACCCTCCTTGACCCCTTCCCACCGCTGCTTTCCCATGATTCAGTGGCTCCCAGGTTAAGGCTCAAATCTGCAATATCTGCTGATGGGTTATGCTGCCATATGTTCGTGCCTCACTAATCCCATATAATAAAGAGCTAATATGCTAATTAGACTGAACAGCAGAATGACCGTCCGGACGACCTTCCAGAAGACCATCCGGGCGACCTTCCAAAGGAAGCCGGGCCTGGGAGGGCTGAGCCCCTTGCAACGAGTTTCAAGCATTGGGCCTCTAGTTTTATATATTTTGCTGATCACTGAGTAAAAGTAAATTTTCCAGCTTCTAAGTGGTACACTAGAATTTGAACGGAGGCAGACAGATCACTGGCAAAAATAAAGGGCAGATGGAAAATGTTGTCCAAAAGAATAAAAGGACGAATTTAACAGAATCTTTAAAATGGTTACGTGATGAATTATTATAAAAAGAGACAGAGGGTCGGGTAGGAACTAGAAAATGAATTGGGAGAGCTCCATTTCAGCCAGTGAGAAAACAGATTCCAGGGTTTTTCCCATCATCCCACTGGGTATGCCCAGGCTAGAGACTGTCAGATTGCCCATCTCTGCGCTCTCCAGCCTGGCGAGGAACATGACATTATTCTTCATACTATGTCGACAGCCATGGCAGAAACCGTGACAGTAACATACTAACCAAAGAGCAATCGAAAAAACGGCAATGTAACAGATGTGCTTAAATTAAGAAAACGGCAGTAAAAAATTGAGGTAGGCCATATTACACCTTAGTTACGGCACTCAGCAATTTACATACCTCCCGTCAACTCGCAAATCCAGTCATTCAGTGCGAGAAATACATTTTACAGGCCTGATAATGAAAATCTGTCTTCCACAGTTTGCAACCTGCTGGCCACGTTATGCCCAGTGCATGTTAAACAAGGTAGCCTTTAACTTAACTGAATGTGATTGCTCCACGTTCAAATTCTATTATGAAAATACATCGTTCTGTCTCACTCATGCACACCCAGATCACATTGCTTTTCCCCTAAAGCACAGCAACAAAATAAAACAAAACTGGGGAGTTTTTAATTTGCCAGGCACCCAGGAATCCCAAATGACAGTATAATGAAGACGCTACGTGTGTGTGTGTGTGTGTGTGTGTGTGTGTGTGTGTGTGTGTGTGAACGCGCGCCCCCAGGTCAGATGTTGGGATCTGTTATTTGTTTCCAAGGCTACAGTTGCAAACAATAGCAACCTGGCTGCCAAAGATAAATGTTTAAGGCAGTGGTTCTCAACCAAGGGCAATTCTGCCCAGCTCTCCAGAGGGCATTCGGCAACATCGGGTGACATTTCTGCTCTCACCAAGGGGGGGAGGCTACTGGCATGTAGTGGGTAGAGGCCAGAGATGCTGACAATATTATACAATGCTCAGGACAGCCCCCCACACAAAATAAATATTCTACACAAAATATTTAATAGCTCGGCCAGCGTGGCTCAGGGGTTGAGCGTTGGCCTATGAACCAGGAGGTCAAGGTTCGATTCCCGGTCAGGGCACATGCCCAGGTTGCGGGCTCGATCCCTAGTAGGGGCATGCAGGAGGCAGCGATCAATGATTCTCTTATTATTGAAGTTTTTATCTCTCTCTCCCTCTCCCTTCTTCTCTGAAATCAATAAAAATATATATTTTTTAAAAAACACGTTAATAGTAATAGTGCCAAAGTTGAGAAACCCTGGTGTAAGGTAATATTAAAGTCTGACACGCCAATCAATTAAACTCATCCATCATGACGCCTTGCTTACATCCGTGTTCATGAAAAGACAAAGAGTTTTATTTGAAAAGATCACTGGCCCATGTGAAGAGCATAGTGTGTGCTCTTGTCTATGGGAACCAAGGCTGAGTCCACAGGGCCGCTGCCATGTGAACTGTATCCTTAGACACCACGGAGATCTCCTCCCCCTGGGAGGCTGACAATGACCAGCACCCTAACCTGAGTCTGGAGGCCAGGCTAAAACAAGGATGGCCTAGTCAAGTCCACCATCAACAGGAAGAGGCCCAGAATGGCAGCAACGTCCTTGGGGAGCCTTGGGGAAAAGCTGACATCTCAAATTCCAAAGAGTTCAGGAAACTTGTCTTTGACTGGCTTATTTAGCGTAATACTCTCCAGCTCCCTCCATGCTGTCTCAAACAGTAAGGGATCCTTCTTTTTAACAGCTGCATAGTATTCCATGGTATAAATGCACCACATGATCTCACTCATGTGTGGAGTCTAATGAACAAAATAAACTGATGAACAAGATGGATCCAGAGACATAGAAGCATGGAACAGACTGTGGGGGAGGAGAGGTGGGTGGGAAGGTATCAACCAAAGAACTTGGACGCATATATGCATAACCCAGGGACACAGACAATAGGATGATGAAGGCCTGGGACAGGGGAAGAGGGTGGGCTAGCAGGGGTCAATGGGAGGAAAGGGGACATCTGTAATACCTTCAGCAATAAAGATATATTTTTTAAAAAGAGAGCAGGAATAGCCCTAACCCGTTTGGCTCAGTGGGTAGAGCGTCGGCCTGCAAACTGAAGAGTCCCAGGTTCGGTTCCGGTCAAGGGCATGTACCTTGGTTGTGGGCACATCCCCAGTAGGGGGTGTGCAGGAGGCAGCTGATCGATATTTCTCTCTCATCTATGTTTCTGACTCTCTATCCCTCTCCCTTCCTCTCTGTAAAAAAATCAATAAAATATATTTAAAAAAATAAAAAAGAGCAGGAATGTTCAAAGATGGGTAGAGAGGTGGCAACGTCAAGCATAACACCATTGGCTTAAAGTGTCCCCTCTTTAGTGAATGACGATAGCAAAGATGACACGGTGGACAGTTTGCCGAGTGCAAAATCTATGTCAGCTCCCACGGGATCATTCTGCAGCCTGGCACTCCACCTCTCTGGGTCTCGACTTCAACGAAAGGTCACGCGTTGGCCAAATGGGGTGCTATTAGCACAGAGAAGACAGCTCGCTGACGTCAGAGTTTCCATCAATGCTCTTTTTTGGGGGGAGGCACTCCCTCCCAGCCACGCCCCTCGTGGTCTCTGGGTTCCAGGAGAGAGAGGGCTGGGTTAGTCACACAGGCAAGTCGGTGCCTGTGAGCTCGGATTTGTTCTCCCAATTTGGGTCCTTGGGGTTGAAGTGGAGCCAGACACGGTGGAGTGAACCCTAATCCCTCCGCGTTTGGATGGCTGTGCCTGTAGGATCCAGTGCTGACTCAACAGACAGGTACTGACAGGTTACTTAAGAGGGGCGGCGGCGAGTGGGGGTGGAGGGAGAAGACAAAAAAATTGAACCGAGCCCTTACAAAATCTTTGAAGAGTGTCCCCCTTTCGGCAAGAATATACCATAGAAAACGAATATAAGTCCAACTATTTCTTCAAACGAATGTTACAAATGATTTCCAAACTTTTTTTTTAATGTTTTTACTCATTTCAGAAGGAGGAAGGGAGAGGGAGAGAGAGATGGAAACATTAATGATGACAGAGAATCACTGACCGGCTGCCTCCTGCACGGAACCTACGGGGATGGAGCCCTGACCCGGAAACTGAACTGTGACCTCCTGGGTCAACCACTCGGCCAGACTGATTTCCAAACTTTTCATGAAAGCACTTCTCTCTGGATTTTCTGAGATTATGAACAACTCTATTTTTGCTTGGCATGTTTATTTTCCAAATCTTCTTCAATGACCTTACTTCCAGGAGGATGAAAGAGGAGGAAGGTAATTGGAGGAGAATCAGGTGGACTTCAAGCCTTGCTATCTAGTACTCCTCAGTTCTATCTGGGTGGCTACAGCTGGACATCCACTGGTGTATTTCCTGAAGATCTCTGGGTTGATGAGACCAAATTTTAAATGAAGGAATGAATGAATAGTAATGAAATTTTGCTCTTCACATTTTTATAGAAACAAGAAAAACAAGGTCTTAAGCAAACGGGAGAGTGTAAATGCCAGCTGAGGGTGACAGAATGAACCCGAGAGGGCCGAGGAAACGGTGCTTGAGTCACCTCTGTGCCTAAGCAGATCATGGTGGATCTGGAACGGGTCTCTAACCCAATTCTGCCCGAAGAGCTGGGAGTCTGCCAGCCCGAGGGGGGCGGGGGGGCTGGTGCCCCGGCTGGCAGAGCAGAGAGGCATAAAGAGTTGATGCTAGCAACAAGCCCTGATCAACCACCTGCCTCCTGGTACGTGAAATAATGCCTGTCAGCGTTGAGGGAGCCCTAGTAAGGTGTGTTCTCTGTCGCTTCCTGCCCAGACAGCCCTGTGGGCATGAACGCCAAAGCAAACTTCTTCACAATTTTACTTAAAGAACGGACTTACCGTGTCATCCGCTATATCTTGGTAATTTGTCCCCACTTGCGTTTTTTAACTTGTTATTCTTCCTCAAGATCATTTCGCTTCCTGATCTTTTTATGCCTGGGCATTGCACATTGTAAAAACATCACAATGTGATTTATTGCCATTAGCTGAAGGATTATGTACCTAAACCACATATTAGCATGTTAACTTATTTTGACTAATTGAGTCATTGAAGTGGGAATTTTCATTCATTTGAAGGATCATGTGTCAGTCTTGCTCTGGGAAAAAAAAAATACCGGCATGCCATCTAACAATAAGGAAATATACACACACACAGTTGGTACTTTTTCACTGTTTCTATGCCATTTCTAAAAGTTTTGAATTATTTAATGAAAAACAGAAAAGCACAGAGAAAATGTGAAATTTACTTGTGGACCCAGATTAACAAATATTAACATTTTGCCAATTTTGATTTAAAATGTTCCACATTTAAAAAAACAGGGGATAAAAAAAAATAGGTGATTAAATATAAAATTGACGTTTCCTATTCCCTGGACTCATTTCTCTATTTTCCTTCCCAAAGTAACCATCATAAATTATTTCCTAAAATATTTTAATAGACATATGTCCCTATGAACAAAGTATAGTGTCATTTGTTTCTCTTTTTAAATTGTTGTATGCAAGTTCTATAGACCTGGCTGGTGTGGCTCACTGGTTGGAGCGTCGATCCATGGACTGAAGGGACGCGGGTTTGATTCCCAGTCAAGGGCATATACCTCCATTGTAGGCTCGATCCCCAGCCCCATCAGGGTGTGTACAGGAGGCAATCAATCAATGTGTCTCTCTCACGATGATGTTTCTCTCTCTCTCTGTTTCCCCATGTCTTCCCTCCCCTCCACTCTCTCTAAAAAATCAAGGGAAAATATACCCTCAGGTGAGGATTTAAAAAAAAACACATTCTTTAATGTAAATACCAACCTTCAATCTACTATATAAGTTGTACCTATATTCTCCCAATTTGTAGCTATTTTTAAAGTTCAATTAGTGCCTTACTTCCCTTCCTCCGCTCCCCCCTCTCTGTAGAGATACCTTTCATTTTGAGTTTTTATACTTATTTATGTTTTAATTTGTAGCCTGGAGTCATTTTGTCTTGTCTGAGGAATCATTTCTATCTCAAAATCATAGAGACTTTCATATTTTCTTATCAATGTTTAAAGTATTCCTTTTGGGATATGTGTATATGTGTGTGCTTATTCCAAACGCTTTTTGAAAAGTTATCATTGTCTTATCTATTTCTAATGTAACAGAATTGTTAGCAAAGCATATAAAGTGCATGATACTGATACTTGGAATAGGGATAAAGTTTTATCACAAGATAGAAGTAATGCAGAAAATATGAAACTGCTTTTAAAGCCCTTTACCTTCAACCCATTTTCTCTAATATTATTGCTCTGCCAGCTTTTCTTCAATTAGTGTTTGTTTAGTATAGACTTCCCTACCACTATATCTTCAACTGTCTACATTGTTTTGCTTTAAGGATGTTTCTTGTCAGCGATTATATATTTGACTCAGATCTTGCCACTTGTCATGCTATTGCTCGCTAGTATTTTAATGAGCCCATTTTCCTCCTCTCAGAAGTCATTATTAGCTTTTATAATTATTAATAGAGGCCCAGTGCACAAAAATTCATGCACTCAGGGTCCCTCAGCCCGGCCTGCGCCCTCTCGCAGTCTGGGACCCCCTCGGGGGATGTCCACCTGCCGGCTTAGGCCTGCTCCAGGGGACCAGGCCTAAGCTGGCAGTCAGACATCCCTCTGGCAGCCCGGGATCCCCGGGGGATTCTGACTAATGGCCTAGGGAGCGGGCCTAGGCCGTTAATTAGACATCCTTAGCGCTGCTGCGGAGGTGGGAGTGGCTCCCGCCACCACCACTGTGCTGGCCAGCCATGAGCCGGCTTGTGGCTGAGCAGCGCTCCCCCTGTGGAAGCGCACTGACCATGAGGGGGCAGCTCCTGCATTGAGCGTCTGCCCCCTGGTGGTCAGTGTGCATCATAGCGACCAGTCATTCGGCTGTTAGGGTCAATTTGCATATTACCCTTTTATTATATAGGATTGCTTAATAATTTATCTGTTCATTTTTTCGTATGCCACTCTTCTATGTTGAATTTTCTTCTTTCAACGATTATATTTCACTGTTTTAAAAAAGTCATTCTTTTTCTCATCCTGTTGCAGGCTCTGCAATTCTAAGTTGAGAGTTATTGATCTTCAATTCTTGCGTATACTATTAGCCTGCTGGCTCTGAATTGTCAGTATCCCCACAGGCACTTAAAAATATATGTAAAATATATACGTGGTTGATTTCAGAGAGGAAGGGAGAGGGAGAGAGAGACAGAAATGTCAATGATGAGAGAGGATCATGGGTTGTCTGCCTCCTGCACGCCCCCCACTGGGGATGGAGCCAAACCCGGACACGGGCCCTGATTGGAATCGAACTTTATAACCTCCTGGTTCATAGGTCGATGCTCAACCATCGAGCCATGCCAGTTGGGACCAGCAGGCACTTTTAATGTGCCCCAATCTGGGCCCTATTAAGCCAGAGCCTTCTATTTCCTTTTTTGGCTTGGGGTCACTGCGCCGTATTAGTCGCCTGAATTCAGAATTCACACCTACTTATGGTCCTGGCCGGCTGACTCTTTTTCCACCCTGGGCCTCAGGTTTCTTTGCCAAGGACAAGAGTCTCACCTTGGGCAGCAGTGAGGTTCCCCCCCCCATTTCCCCACCTCCCTTCCGTGCCATTCCCTGCTTTCCCCGGGAGATCGTTAGCTTCCGTTTCCAGGCGCCATAGGCTTGGGGTTCCCTCTCTAAATCTTGCCCCTGGGGGTTGCCTTAGGTGGCGGGATTTAAACTTTGCTATACACGTTTAACCATTTTCATTTGTTTCTTTTCTCAGCTTTTCCCTGTGCTTGAGATGGGATGGGGGATCTCTCCTGGCAGCTCAATCTACGTCATTGAGCACATGTCCCTTCAGCATCCCACATGTTGGTGGGCAAACTTTTTGACTCGAGGGCCACAATGGGTTCTTAAACTGGACCGGAGGGCCGGAACAAAAGCATGGATGGAGTGTTTGTGTGAACTAATATAAATTCAAAGTAAAGGAGCGGAGGGGAGAGCAAGAGAACCCTCCGCTCTTTCGGCTCCACGGGCCGGATAGAACAGCCGAATGGGCCGGATCCGGCCCGCGGGCCGTAGTTTGCCCACGGCTGTGACTGTAACTCTCCAAGAAACTGACTCGCAATAGGGTCCATCTAAATAGCTGAAGAAGGGGGAGACCCTTATCACCCACCAATGTATGCGCGATTTTCACTCTCGCGCGCACTGAGGAAGGCAGGCACAAAAAGATCAACTACGCCCGGCCTAGTGTTCCTACGGGAGACCCCTGCCCCATGGATTCCAGCAACAGCCACCGGAAGCAGAGGAAGGCTTTTCATCCCCCAGGCTCTCCCTGGCCCACTCCTCCCCTGTTCACCTCATTATGTCGTCTAGCCTCAGTGCGGGCTGAGCTCTCCCAGCAGAGCAGAAGGTCAGGATGCTGGCAGGGAGTCACTGTGTGCCCTGACCCAGCCCCTTCATTGACAGCTTAACCCCTTCCGAAGCGTCATGCCCACTGTCCCGTGAACCTCCTCTTGGAAGCCTCCTCTCAGTTACTTTGAGCCTCAAGGAAATGGGCTGGCTTCCTCCTCGGAGGACACTTGCCATCGGATTGAGGGCCCACGTAGGTAATCCAGGATGATTGCCTCATGTCAGGGCCCTTAATTATGGCTGCAAATCCCCTCATTCCACCAGGCCATTAAAGAGTTCTGCTCTGTAATATACGTCATTCTTTTTTAAAAAAGGAGGCTCTGCCCCAGAGTGACACGGGGCGTGGGAGGCAAAAGGAACAGCGAAAGCACAGGCCCCAGGGAGTGAGGTGGGGCAAGGAGGGAGCAAGAATTCTCCATGCACGTTGATTCAATTGGAGAACCAAGATCAAGGATCCTGCAGCAGCCATGAACCTGGGAGGCAGGTGGGTCTGATTCGATTCATGCCTCTCTCAGAAGAGCTCGGGACTGCTGGCTCCATCTAAGGCCAGGACACGTGACAACAGTAAGCGCTCATGTTGCCAAGTCTTGCTACCACGGTTCCCCCCTTGGCTGTGACCCCCTTGACATTGATATTGGTTGGACCGGACCAGGTTCGCTGTGGGCTCCTCCCGGCAAAGGGCTGCCCTTTCTGTTCCCACTCTCCTTTGCTCAGGGCCAAGGGGTTTTCCTTCTGAATGTTCGGCAGGGACTCACAGAAGGCCCTGTACCCTTCATCCTGGTTTGTACAGGGTTTGGGACTTTCAGGGCCGGAACCTGGCCCGTCTCAGGCAAACCACAATTATCGGTGACCCTACGCAGGACCAAGATGATGGCTTTCAACCTTCAACAGGTGTAGCAATTGGCAGCCAAGCACCTGTCCCTTACGTCCTACACCCAACAATTTGAGCACCTGCTGCTGATTTGGGCAGTGAGTCTCAGCCTCGACTGAGTATTTTATGCTCACCTGTGAAACTTTCAAAAGTCCTGCTGCACAGGCCACACCCCAGAATTAAGTTAAATCAGGATTTCTTGGATTAGGACCAGGCATCCATATTTTTTAAAGCGCCCTAGCTGATTCCAATATACATACAGCCAGGATAAAAACCACTGGTCGGAGCAATAGCAGTGACCAATGGGGTTAGGTAACCCTTACCTGAAGCTGACTCTAATTTGGACGGTCTGCGGTTCTTTTTCTTTTAAAAAAAATATATTTTTATTGATTTCCGAGAGGAAGGGAGGAGAGAGAGAACATCAATGATGAGAGAGAACCACCAATTGGCTGCCTCCTGCACGCCCCACAATGGGGATCGAGCTCGCAACCCGGGCATGTGCCCTGATCGGGAACTGAACTGTGACCTCCTGGTTCATAGGTCAATGCTCAACCACTGAGCCATGCCGGGCCAAGGTGGACTGCAGTTCTTTTAACCTTGATGGTGTAACGCATATGCCTCCATATAAGACTGATGAGGACTTGGGTCTGTCAATATTTTGGAAATTAGAGCCATTCATTCAAGAGATAAAATGAAACTCAAATGAGCTGGAGAAACACTCTCTTTGCAGTATCCATGTGCCCCTGGGTTTTGTCTGCATGGATTCCTTTTAGGCAGCTCAGAACCAATGGGATAGGGAAGTCTTGGTTTGCAGGAGTTTCATCATGCAAAGAGGACCTCAGATTTAAAATCGACCTGTCACACTTAAAACTAATGGCTCACTGCTGTTAGCAGCTGGGAGGCCTCTCTGAAGTTGGCCCGAGTAATCTGAAGTCATTCCCATCAATAACCTTCCCTGTGGTGTGCCTCCCGTTGTCCCTGGGGATGCTGTCACCATTTGGGAGGATTAACCAGCCATTCGAATGCTTAGTGTGCATGGAGCTGCTCACGAACATGTGAAAGAAATCAAGGAAGGATTTAGTTTGCAGACAAAGTGCAGATTCGTGCAAGACTGTCAGCTTTCAGAGTCTAGGAAGGCATTAGGTAGGCACAAAATATTTCTAGGACCTTCCATGAAGTCACACGTAATAGCATTTTTGTTTTTGATATCTATATATATAAAAGCCTAATATGCAAATTGTGCCTGCGGGAGTTTGACTGGGAGACTGATCGCTCGCTATGACCTGCGCTGACCACCAGGGGGCAGCACGGAATGAAGGAAGGCCCTGGCCAGCAGCCAGAGAAGGGAGGCCAGCCGGCAGCTGGAAGGAAGGCCCTGGCCAGCAGCCAGAAGGCTCCAATGGGCCCTGATCGCCGGCCAGGCCTAGGTACCCTACCCGTGCACAAATTTTGTGCACTGGGCCTCTAGTCTAATAATAAAGCATGTAGCAAATAAAGGAGAAGCAACTTCAGCCCCTGTAACTGCAAATGTCTTGGAGGTGAGCTTGAATGTGATTCGAAGGGTATTTAAAATATTATTCTTAGGAGGGGAACGGGAGCTATCTGTAATACTATCAACAATAAAAAATATATATTTAAAAATAAAAATAAATACAATAAAATAATTCTTTCACGGATGGGCGGAAAACAACACTGGGCCTGTCTCTTCCTACTTTGTGATGGGGACGATACTCATGCAACATTCAGCTGCTGCATTTCATCCTGGGACACCCCAGGTGCCTGGCTGTCCCTGGGTTTCCTGGGAATAGTCTGCAGTACTCCAATCATACGTGCACGAGGGAGAGGCCCTGAGCTGTCCTGCCCTAACGAACACAGTGTTTCTGAGCATCGCCGAAACGACTGGAAGGAATACGTGGAAAGTCTGCCTTGCTGATGCTGAATGTGTGAAAAGGAAGAGAGACAGAGAGAGGAAATCAAGTGGTCCTGTGTCCTCACCCCAAGTGACTAATAAATGGGGTAGCCTATGCATTATTTGTCTAAACCTAGACCTTGTAGCCAATGTGACTTTTCTTACCCCTTCTGTACTTCAACAACTTTGTGTGTGTGTGTGTGTGTTAATCCTCACCCCAGCATATTTTCCCATTGGTTTTTAGAAAGAGTGGAAGGGAGGGGGAGAGAAACATCGATGTGAGAGAGACACATCAATTGGTTGCCTTCCGCCCGCATGCCCTTGACTGGAATTGAACCGAAGACCCTTCAGTCTGCGGGCCAACACTCTATCCCCTGAGCCAAACTGGCTAGGGCTCAAACACGTTTTTTACTTTAAAAGAGATCTAGAAACACTAATTTCATTGTTGCTGTTGAGAATTCAATGAAAAGTGCCTATAAAGACAGGTTCAAGACTATGGGTGATACTGGTGAGTTCACTATTTCATCCAGGAAAAAAAAATCAACTATCTTGTTTTGGAAATAAACGCTCTCAAAATACGGGGTGAGGCAAAAGTACGTTGTGAGTAAATAAAACACAGAGTTTATTCTTGTATTATTCACTAATTATTGTATTTCCCATATGAACATCTGTAAACCTACGTTTGCCCCACCCGGTATGTAACCCACAAATGAACAATTCCATGTCCCAAGGGTCTTGGCCTGTCATACATGTGGGGGTGGGGAGGTCTCTGCTTGGCTGTACAGGCTTCACAATGCAGCTTCTCAATGCAGCTTCTCTCACCTTCACATTCACCTTCCCATGAGCCCTCACTCATCTTTCTCTGGAAAGCATTTGGGTCCCTTCTCCCAAGTGCCACTAAACCAAACCGTATTCAGCCTACGTAATGTGTTGTGAGACTGGGATGCCTAGAAAGATTGAGGGGGGAGGATGCTTAAGCATTTTATCAGAAGCCTGCTTACATTCACACACACACACACCGTTTATATGAGCATTACATCTCTTTGTTGAAATCTCTCCTTTCTTCAATATAGTCAATAATCCCATCTAATAAAAGAGTAATATGCAAATTGACCATCACTCCACTACACCCACAAGCCACGCCCATCAGCCAATCAGGAGCAAATATACAAATAAACCCAACCAAGATGGCTACGGCCACAGAGAGCAGGAGTGAGGCTTGGGTTTCCCCGGCAATGGAGGAAGCCAAGCTTTCCGCATGCCCTTGCCGGTCTAGGCCTCCACTCAAGGCTACAAAGTTTCAATGATAGAAGATACATAAACCCAAACAGAAATGGCGGCAGCCATGGAGCTGGAAAGAGCAGGAGGCTAGGGTTGCCCGCGGCGATGGAGGAAGCCAAACGGGCAGTCCTCTAGTATGGTAATAACTATATCTGGTGCCAGGAGGGGACTAGACTTAGCAGGGTGATCACTTCGTAAGGTATAGAGATGTCCAATCACTATGTTGTACACCTGAAACTAATCTAATATTGCATGTCAACTGTAATTGAAAAAAAATTAAAAATTAATTTAAAAATAATAAAATCCACCCTGCCTCACTCCCTAGCAGAAAACTGTGTTCTTCAAATTTTAACTGTAGGATTTCTTACCCTGTTTAGAAAATTTCTATCCCATATCCAGAGAGAGGTTTTTTCCTAAGACCCATTTCATTCTCCCAATCGGGGAATGCGGGGCACGCAAATTCCCTAAAATCCATTTCCCCAATTACAAATGATTCAGCTTGTTTTAACAGAAGGCACGGAGTGCTGGCCATGATAAATGCATTGGCACTCCAAGCCCAGCGGCACCTTCCAGGAAAATGTTCCTGTTCTGGGCTCATGTCTCTCTCGACTGTAATGGGGACAGACTCCCCTCCATGCTTTCTTCAGGAATGCCTCCGTTTCCCCCCTTCATTTCTGGATAAAATACAACCTATCACTCGACTGTACCCACACAGGTTCCTGTCGCTAATTCCTGGAACAACACACACACACCTTCCAGGGACAAACAACAATGCTTAGAGAGAAACTCAACGTCCAGTTAGGATGTGATGAATGCAAACAACTTGTACATCCATGTTGGAACAAGAAACAGGAAGAGAAGAATCATCCCAGTTTTCTATAGGCCTCGGGAAGAGAGAGGACTGGAGGAAGCCTTGACGAATTCCAGAGGACAAGGCTTTCTCAGGCAAGAAAGACACACGAAAGTTAAGAGTCAGCTGTGCCCTAGCCAAAAACTGAAACCAAGCCAAATACCATGGGCAGGGGAGTGTATCAGCACACTGGTACCATCACACAATGGAGTATTATTTGGCAGTTAAAAATGAAGCATTGGTGCTGAAACCGGTTTGGCTCGGTGGATAGAGCATCAGCCTGTGGACTGAAGGGTCCCAGGTTCGATTCCGGTCAAGGGCATGTACCTTGGTTGCGGGCACATCCCCAGTGGGGGGTGTGCAGGAGGCAGCTGATCGATGTTTCTCTCTCATCGATGTTTCTAACTCTCTATCCCTCTCCCTTCCTCTCTGTAAAAAAATCAATAAAATATATTTACAAAAAAAAAAAATGAAGCATTGGTACATGTGATGATACAAGCAAATTTCAAAACCATTTTGCTGAGTGAAAGGAGTCAGCCCTAAAAAGGTACTGACTATATGATTGCATTTTTATGAAATTTTGGCCCTTTATGTTGAAAAAAATCAGAAGAGAGCCTGCCTCGGTGACATGGGAGTGGACTGGAAGGACATCTACAGAAATGTTCTGGATCAATATATTTTGTAATATTTGGGGGGGGGGTTCATTGACACGTGTTTAGTTTATCAAAATGTATCAAGATCTGTACATGTTGCTATCTTAGTTACGCCTTGATTAGAACAAATGCACAGAAATATATCGAAATGCATGCTTAATATTTGTTCATTTCACTGTAAGTAAATTATAGCTTAATTTTAAATGTGGTACATAATGGAATACTACTCAGCCATAAGCAAGGATGAAAAAATAGCGTCATTTGCAACAACACGGATGGACCTTGAGAACATTACGCTGAGTGAAATAAGCCAGTCAGAAAAAGCTAAGAGCTATATGGCTTCACTCACATGTGGGATATGAAACTGGAACTTATGAACACAAACAGCAAAGTGATGGCTGCCAGAGGGAGGGGTGGGGGTGAAGGGGGACCTAATATAAGGCGACAGGAGAAGATCTGACTCTGGGTGGTGGGCACACGGTGCAATATATACAGATCCTGTAACTGAAACCCACACCTGAAACCGGTATGTTCATGTGGACCAATGCCACCTCAATTTAATTTAAAAAGGGGGAAAAAGATATTTTAAAAATCCATAACTTTTCCTTGTATTTACAATATCCTCTAAATTAAGGAACCTTATTATCCAGGATACCTTATGTAGTGTTGTGAAAGGACTGTTATAAATACGTATCAGATGCACGCGCAAACACACACACACACACACACACACACACACACACACGCACACGCACGCACACGTGCGCGCGCTCACAGCCTGCAGCCGTTCTGGTCCACCCTCCCCTCATGGCAGCTCTGACCCCTGCCCTTCCCCAGTGGCCTGTGTGATGAGGCTGGTGGTGACAGTTCCAGAACCACAGAGCCGGGGGCGGCTGCTGTCTGAGCCGACGCCTGGTCACCGACTGCGGCCACTTCCCGCGGTGTCCCTGTCTACTCATTATGGCAACCGGGGCTTCAAGGGGAGAAGATTTTCACTACTTTCCTTCAAGTTTGAGTGACAGCTGACTTCCCCACATCCTGGCTTCCTGATTAAAGAGACCAGGTCGCCCAGTGGTGTGGCTCAGTGGTTGAGCATCGACCTATGAACCAGGAGGTCAGGGTTTGATTCCCAGTCGGCTTATACCCCGGTTGCGGGCTCCATCCCCAGCAGGGGGCGTGCAGGAGGCAACCATTCCATGATTCTCTCTCATCATTAATGTTTTTAATCTCTTTTTCCCTCTCCTTCCTCTCTGACATCAGTAAAAACATAATAAAAGAGAGAGAGAGAGAGAGAGAGAGAGAGAGAGAGAGAGAGAGAGAGAGAAGCTCATGAGGAGCTCAGATGTGCCAATGGCCCGGACACCCACTGGCTCTGTACACCTCTGACACTGATACACAGTGAAACTGGGAAAAGCCAGAAAGCTGGCTGTTCTGTTATCAGCAGCACTGGTCGCTCTAACTCTTCCCTGCACGGCCTCCTGGAGGGGGGACAGGGGCGCCCAGCAGATGGCTCAGGAGAGGATTCCCCAGGCTGTGCGCCTGCCTGACGAGTCGGGCGAGGCTGCTCTGGTCCACGGACCACCGTTTCCTCTGCGAGAAGCGGCGCACAGATGTCATAAATCTCCCCTTAATCCCCCGCCAAGGGGCTGACTCTGAACTTGGGTTTGCAGACTCGCAAACAAAAGAAAAGTTCCTGGAATTCCACTCGGTCTGAAGGAGAAACAACAGCAGTCAGGCGGGAGGTGAGAAGACGTTTGCAGGGAGTGTTTTTCCTTACTTGTCTGAGATTTTCCAGAAGTGACGCTCTCCAGCGCTCGGGACATCCAAATGCACAAATATGGGCTGGAAAGGCAGGAGCTGTGTGCTCAGCGTGAGGCCGGAGCCGGCGCACGGAGGAGGACGCAGCCCAGAGCAGCGCAGAGCAATGGGACCAGGACCATTAGCCTGAGTACACCTCCAGGCCCGCTTTTCTCTGGGTCTCCAAACCCGTGAGCCAGAAGGCGCCTTACTGCCTGGCCACGTGGCTCAGGGGTTGAGCATGGACCTAGGAACCAGGAGGTCACAGTTCGATTCCCGGTCGGGGCACACTCCCGGGTTGCAGGCTTGATCCCCAGTGGGGGACGTGCAGGAGGTAGCCGATCAGTGATTCTCTCTCATCAGTGATGTTTCTATCTCTCCCTCTCCCTTCCCCTCTAAAATCAATAAAAATATATATGTAGCACGAAATTCGTGCAAGAGTGGGCCTTCCTTCCCCCAGCCGCCGGCACCGGCTTCCCTCTGGCACCTGGGACCCGGGCTTCCCTCGCAGCCCTGGCTTCATCCGGAAGGACATCCGGTCTAATTAGCATATTACGCTTTTATTATTATAGATCCTGCACAATATGTATTTGGTTGCAATCATATATGGCATTTCCCCCCAAATTCACAATTACCTTGTGGTAAAGATTGGTCATAATTGTCATATGTACGGTCTGCAGGAAGGGAGTTCAAATCAGCATATTTGGTTGCAGGGGTCCTCAAACTTTTTAAACGGGGCCAGTTCACTGTCCCTCAGATCGTTGGAGGGCCGGACTATAGTTTAAAAAAAAAAACTATGAACAAATTCCTATGCGTACTGCGGGCCCGGGACGAGTCGGTTGCTAAGCAGGACAGGCAGCGGCACCCGGCGGGCCGGATCAATGTCCTTGGCGGGCCGCATGTGGCCCGCGGGCCGTAGTTTGAGGACCCCGGGAGTAAGCCCAAGAAAGAATGTGAGGGTTACCCCTTAAGCAGCTTATGTTAACTGTACGAGAGCTTGGCTAATGAGTTTGCCAGAATCACCTACAAGCGTATTAGTGACATCTGGTCATTGATGCTGGTTCTTGGAAAACCCTTCCCGGCTGTGTAAGCTGGTCACTCACCGGCTGGACTAATACGTTCTCTCTGAGCAACAGTTGCTCTTACAGATCCTGTGAGGATGGAGATGGAGCGGGGATCAGGGAAAGCCATCACTGTGTGCACATGGCAGCCATCCCAGGCGCCCACTGCTTCTCACAGCATGCGTTCACTTCGCTTCCCCACACTCCTGCCCTCCAGAATCATGTGGAGGAAGCACACATTAGGCACTTAAAGGCAGACCATCTGTTTTCCTTCTCTGCCAAGAGAGAAATTCCTTATTAAAATGAAAGCCTTGGGTCATCGTAGGAAGCAGAAAGCAAAGATAAATGTCTTTCCTTCCCTCCCCCACAAAGCACATGCACAAAACGTTTCCCGTGGCCACTCAGGGAAACAGGTGGCTGCACTTAACTCTCACACACAAGCCATTCCTCAACGCAAAGCCACAGCCTGAGATTCTGTAACACAAAGGCGGCACGTCTGATAGGACAATAGAAACAAAAGCTGAAATGTCTGAATTCTCGGTCAATAGAGCAAAAATTTTCTGGAGGTGAGACCGTTAGGGCAAAAGTCTCTGCATTTCTCAACCCTAGCCCTGCCGGGCTTGGAGCAGGTACAGTAAATATTCTCCAAATGCACCAAAGTACAAGGACCCACAGTCTGAGGCCAGTGATTTTAACCACTGGACGTGAAAATCACCCGAGTCACTGCTGAAACATACCGATGGTTAATATTCTCCCCAGACTAAGGCGGAACACTCTTCTCCCCGCCCCCCATCAGTCTGATGAAGTAATAAGCATCGGTATATTTAACTTACACGGGAGTAAACATGTTTAAAGATGATTTTTGAGGTCCCTGTCCTTCTAGGACAGCCGTGGGCAAACTACGGCCCGCGGGCCGGATCCGGCCCGTTCGGCTGTTCTATCCGGCCCGCGGAGCCGAAAGAGCGGAGGGTTCTCTTGCTCTCCCCTCCACTCCTTCACCAGCAGCAGTGTTAACATGGCAACGTCGGGAAACACGGCCGCAGCTCCTTCTTCTGAGTGGGCAGATTTATATCCGCTCATTCAGTAGAAGGAACAACCTCTCCATCTTCCAGAGGCTCCTTGTAATGCCCTTGGACGCGTCCCCCGACATCACCCTGGGAATGCGTAGACACCTTATCGTGGTGATGTAGGGAGACACACCCCTGGAGAGCACAGGATCAGAGCATTAGCTAAAAAGGAGACCAACAACACTGTTCCCACTGAAGTTGATGTTTTAAAGACCAAAAACCTTTCAACCCAGTCTACATTGCCATCTACATCTACGTCCCGGGCATAATTTGGAAGTTGCACTAAAGAAAACGTTTAATTTACTGTTTACACATTTTGTTCTTTTCTATTTGTTTTAGTTTTAAATTATTTTATTATATTTAAGTTTAATTTGAAAGGCTTTTGTACCTTTCCTTTGTTAGGCAATTTTATTTTGCCTTTGCCATCTTCAATATAAGGTATGTTATTGTGCTATGATGCCTCCATTTTTTGAAGTTTCAAGTTATAATAATTAGTGTTTACATTCTTCTTATTAAAATGTTTGAAATGAATAAAACTATTGAAATAATAAAAAAAAAGACCGTACCCTTTTATGTAATGATGTTTACTTTGAATTTATATTAGTTCACACAAACACTCCATCCATGCTTTTGTTCCGGCCCTCCGGTCCAGTTTAAGAACCCATTGTGGCCCTCGAGTCAAAACGTTTGCCCACCCCTGTTCTAGGAGCTCAGCACGGTGCCTCAGTTGTTGGTGACATTTATGGAGTTATCTTAGCAAAGGGAGGAGCTTAACAGTTGAGCCAGATGTGCTTGTGGGACAATTTTTGGTTAAGTAAGAGAACCAAACCTCAACTTAAATCAAGTTGGGATATGGTGCTAGAACGGGGAGAAATAATTTTGAAGTTTAGGGATTTTTAAAAAGTTCTCTTTCCTAAAATCAACGTCAGCAAAACTCAGGAACGCTATAAAAATCAATGGATTCCCAACCTCTCAGATTAAACCAAACTGCAAACAGAAGGTATGTCATGAAAATAATTGGTTTTATAGGGTTTCCAGATGAGGAATGTTAACTCTTGGAGACTTTGTAGGCCTTCAAATTGGTGAGTTTAACCCATCTTGAAAATTACTCCTTTTACTAAGACTTTTGAGAACAGCCCAGCCAGTGCGGCTCAGTGGTTGAGTGTCGACCTATGAACCAGGAGGTCCCTGTTCAATTCAAATCAGGGCACATGCCCGGGCTGTGGGCTCGATCCCCAGTAGGGGGCGTGCAGGAGGCAGTAGATCAATGATTCTCATCATTGGTATTTCTATTTCTCTCTTTCTCTCTCCCTTCCTCTCTGAAATCAATAAGAATATTTTTAAAGGACCTTTGGGAACTAACTCTGCTTTTATTACATAATACCAAACATTATATCAACGAGATCATGCTGTCCTTTACCCTGAAAATAAAGCTTCACTCCTGGTAGGCCATGCTGTGCTCTAAGCCACACCCACCGCATGAGAGCCTACATTTTAATAAGATCCGGGGCTAGCCGTGTGCACATGAGCAGTCCGCCAGTGCTGGCCCAGGCTAAGTGAATCCAGACCGCTCCCCTCTGAGAACCTCCACAGCCCCGATTCTGGGCACAGAGGGACTGTGGCCATATGAACTGCTTGGAACTCAGCACAAGCTGCATTCTTAAATAGAGGCCCTTGAAATAAAAATATATATATATATATTTGCTTTTACATCATCTGCCTTAAGACCAGGCTTTCTGGCGGAGGCGCACAGTCTCCAAATATTTTGTATCTCTGGAGAAAAAGACATCTTTTTCCATTTTGCTTTTGGCTCGGGAGTGAGGCCCTGGGTTATGTTGTGTGCGGGTCCAGCGTGGATGGACTGGACAGGGAGCACAGCCCATGCCCCATCAGGCAGCTGCTCTAAAATGAGGATTAACCCCCGCCCCCCCCCCAAAATAAATTTTTTTTTAGTTCTCTAAGCCTCTATTCCTCATTTGGAAAAAAAAACAAAACGGAATTATAAGAATTATCAATCCCTACTTCATAAGGATGCTGAGAGGATAATATTAGATGGGATATATGAAACCAGCATTCGAATAAATCTTTGGCGAGGTAGAACCAGTACCCTCATCACTAAAATAATTTCCCAGCTTGCCTGCTCTGCAAGCTCCCTTTCCAAGCGAGATAAAAGCATCCGGTCCCTCCCAAATCCAGCCAGCATCATCTGGTTGGATTAAATGAGCGTCTTTAAACAATGTGAATATCCGTAGGCTACAAATACCGAGGGCCATTTCTGTTTTGCTCACAAAGAGGCGGGGCTTGCCTGGAGGAGAAGAGGGTTCTGTGGTAGGAAGAACTTCATTTAAAAACCCCCAAAACAGGGCTCAGTGAGATAACTCCACGGACATCCACACTAAACCGTGACTTGGGGGGCTAACAGGATGGACGGGTTTCTCCATGAACTTTTCAGATTTTGCAAAACTCAGGGAGAAAGATGAATTCAACCAAAATGAAAGCATGCGTTGGGGGGGGGGGGGTTCCCTAGGGTGCTGGGACGGGAGATCAGCGCAGTGCCTTCGTTGTTGGAGACCTGGATGGCGAGGCCTCGGAAAAGGGAGGAGCTTAGCAACTGCGCCAGATGTGCTTGGGCCCCTCCCACTCGGGCTGCATCTGGAGCCTGCACGCCGAGGGGTGGCTGTGTGCACACGCCTCCCCCACACAGGCACACTCACGGCGCACACTGCACCATCGCGTGCCAGGCCAGCGCGCCCTGCTTGGCCGCTGGGGCCCAGAGCGGAGCCAGGCCCAGCCCAGTTCAGATGGCTTTTCCTTCTGCGCGAGGAGCAATCCCTCCTAAATGAAACGCCAGGTGCGAACCAGGTTTTCTTCTTCACGCTCCTCGACTGTGAATAAACAGAAATGCCTGCGCAAGTGCAAGAGGATCCTTGCATAATTCATCCCGGGGCTTCGTTTTCCAGATGTGCAGGCCCTAGCCAATTCCTGGAGACGTCCACGCAGCCGGGTCTGACTCCCGCGCCCCAGCCTTCCCTGGCCCGGCCTAAGCTCCCCCGTGAGCCGCTGTCTGGACCCTCTGTTCTTTGGCTTATGTTCACTTTTCATACTTGGATTTTTATCCGTCAGAGCCAAAACCGAATGTACCTTTACAAAGTAAACGCTTCTTTTGCTCAATGGGGAGGATTTTTGGTTTCCTCTTACTCGCCTGTGGAAGGCCTCTTTCAAGACTGAGAAGAAACTTCAGAAGTTTTAAAGGTTATTTTTTTTTTTTTTGCCCGGCCGGTATGGATCAGTGGTTGAGTGTCGACCTATGAACCAGGAGGTCATGGTTCGGTTCTGGTCAGGGCACATGCATGGGTTGCAGGCTTGATGCCCAGTAGGGGGCATGCAGAAGGCAGCCGATCAATGATTCTCTCTCATCGTTGATGTTTCTCTCTCTCTCTCCCTCTCCCTTCCTCTCTGAATATATTTTAAAGGTTATTTTTATTGTGAATGAAAGGAGCTGTAGAAACTGGCTTTTCCCCACCAGTATTTCTGTGTGTACCATGTGCGAGGCACAGCTAAGCGCATTGCACATGTCATTTACATGTAACCTTTCAGGAAGACAAACGTCCAATGCTTACTCAGTGCTATTCAGCATCCTATCCATCTCTCTGGTGAATGTACTTTGGAAAGGAACACAAGCATTGCTGGGGGCTGCGTGGGTTTCTCTGCCTGCCCCTGTGTTCCCAAGCTGTGTGCCTTCAGGAAGTTAACCTACCCCAGTGGTCGGCAAACTGCGGCTCGCGAGCCACATGCAGCTCGCGAGCCGCGGTTTGCCGCTCTGTGGACTAATGAGTTTGCCGACCACTGACCTAGACTCTCGATTACAATAATTACAGGCTGTTGTTGTTCCCTGTGATTAAGCCCCTACCCTATCTGTGCTTTTTTCCTTGCCTATAACTTGAGAGCGGCTAGGGTTGTTCTGAGGGTCAAAAGCATATGAACATGCTTAGAGCGGTGACTGGCATGAAAACTATTTTGTGAATGTTCTCTATTGCTATTGTGTTCTATTTCAGTCAGCACTGGAAACTGTCATCTGTATCCTTATACTTATCCAAAAAGAAACCTTGACCCTTGAAACAGCTTTTTATTTTTCAGTATACCTTTATTGATTTCAGAGAGAAAGGGAGAGATAGATAGAAACACCAATGATGAGAGAGAACCATTGATTGGCTGCCTCCTGCACATCCCCTACTGGGGATCGAGTCTGCAACCTGGGCATGTGCCCTGACCAGGAATTGTGACCTCCTAGTTCAGAGGCTGACGCTCAACCATTGAGCCACACTGGTTAGGCATGCCTGCACCTTAACCATGACCCCCTGGTGCTTGAGTCCATCTTAGAGGCACGTTCTCTTCATTGCCTCAATATTAGCTTTGCCCTGGACACAAAACTTCAAGGGGAGACAGCTAAGAAGGCGGATGGGGGGAGGGCTGGCATGACAAACGACACAGAGCTGACTTCTTGTTGAAAAGGGGGCCCTGGAGGGAAATTTCAGATAGAAATCTATAGTCAAAGTGAACATACATCATTTTGCAATTAATTTGGAGGGTTGAGAAGAAACCTTAACCATCGATTCCAGTTAGCTTTGGGGTCTAAATTAATTGTTTTCTTACTTGCAAATTCCCCAACTAATGGCGGGGGTGGGGTAGGGTGGAGGGGAACAATGCTCTGAGCCCGTAGTGTGGACCGAAGAGCAGCTCCGAAGATTCCTCTGTCTGATTTTGCAGCTGCTTTTCTGACCACCAGCCCACGCCACGTTATGCCTTCAGGAAGGACGAAGAGTCGGGAGTCTTAAGCCACGTTGCAGCCATGGTCCCCGCCAAACACAAGCATCTTCAGTCATTGAGAATGTAGTTGGTTTTGCCATTTATAAAACGCTTACTTCCTAGTCTCTGCGGGAAAGCCACTGTATCTATGAGAGGATCTAGGTGTCCGGTGCCTTGAGGGCTGAGGTACTAGTACTTGGTCCCCGGGGGTGAAATTCACCGGCCCACGGAGGCCCCTCCAGTTTTACTTCCTATAAATCCTTAAGCCAGTGACCTTCACATCTTCCTCTGAGAGCCCCTTCCAAAGGCCTTTATTTATGCTTTCAAATGCATTCATCTCTCTTTCCATTAACCCGTCAGGAATCTTTTCCAATTCTTTGTTGACAAGATACTAAATTGGCCCAGACGCAGAAGATAATCAGATATCGACATGCTTATCACTTGCAAATACTTAGCTTTGTTTAGGGAGAAATGGGGTTTCTTAGTACTTCTACGATGGATTTTGTTGTTAATCCTCAACCCAGGATATTTATCCATTGATTTTTAGAGAGAGTGGAAAAGAGGGGGAGAGACAGAGATACATCAATGTGATAGAGACACACTGATTGGTTGCCTCCTGCACATGCCCTGACCAGGGTCGGGGATTGAGGCTGCAACCGAGGCACGTGCCCTTGAGCAGAATCAAACCAGGGACCTTTCAGACTGAGGGCTGACCCAAGGGTCCTCAAACTTTTTAAACAGGGGGCCAGTTCACTGTCCCTCAGACCGTTGGAGGGCCAGACTATAGTTTAAAAAAAAAACTATGAACAAATTCCTATGCGCACTGCGGGCCCGGGATGCGTCAGCTGCTAAGCAGGACAGGCAGCGGCACCCGGCGAGCCGGTTAAATGTCCTCGGCGGGCCGCATGTGGCCCGTGGGCCGTAGTTTGAGGACGCCTGCGAGGCAAACCTGCTAGGATTAGACTGATCTCCTAATATTAGGAGCCAAGACCAGAAAACCGGAACCAAGAGGTTTTGCATATTCATAAAGCAATAAAATCTGAGAAATGGGATGTTAGATTCCTGCCACATCTGGGAAAACCCTTCATGATGCTCAAAGGAACACAGGTCAGAGAAAGAGAAAGGGGGCAGTTGTTCCCACTCCATGTGCTGGCTTCCCCTGTAGACCTGGAGCAAAGGCCTGGCTCCTTTGAGCATGCGCTGCCGGTGGGTGGAGACAGGCTCCCAGAGAAGGCGAAGGTCGACCTCCAACAGGGTGCCCGGTGACATGCCAAAGGCTGATGGAGTTTCTCGGGCTGGTGGTGCTGAAGCAGCAACACAGGGGTCTGCGTGTTTTGCTATGATGCAGAAAAAGTGACCCAGAGTTACTGAGATCCCCAAGATAGTAGTGAACCCGGGACTAAGCAGGCTGTGGACAGGAAGGGGCTGGAGGAGACCACAGAGCCTGGTCCAGAGGCGGGTTCGCAGTGTGCATCGTCTTCGACATCCACTTACACGGGGACCTAAGATAACGTGGCAGAGAAGCCGCAGCGTTCCTCTCTAGGTCTCCTTTGGTTTGGGCCACTCGGCTTTCAAGAAAACTATTCAATGATTCTCCCCAGAGAAGCAACACGGAAAGGACAAGTGAAGATATACCTAGATTTTTTTTTCCTATAAGTGGACAGTGTCATTAAGGGGGAAAGTATGATGTGGAAAAAGGAAGTATCCAAGTGACAGGTTTATGTTTCCTTCCAAATGATAAAATCACTAACATTCAAAAGGATACTGTATGTCTCAATATATTTAACTAGAGGCCTGATGCATGAAGATTCGTGCAAGAATGGGCCTTCCTTCTCCTGGCTGCCGGCACCGCCTTCACTCTGGCCGGAGCCGCCTTTCCGCCTTCCCACGCTGCCCAGAAGCCCAGAGCTTCTGGGGCAGTGCGGAATGCCTGCATCCTGCTCCGCCCCCAGCAGCTCGGTATCTGTGTATGCAAATTAACCCGCCATCTTTGTTGGGTTAATTTGCATATGCACTCCTGATTGGCTGGTGGGCATCGCGAAGGTACGGTCAATTTGCATCTTTCTCTTTTATTGGTGTAGATTATTTAACTTTGCTGACAGACAACCATGCTGGGGACATCAGGGTCCACCTGTGGAACTGACGAGGGCAACTGACCAGGGCAAGTGAGAGCCCTGGACTGAGTGACAGGCTAGGAGCAGGGCTGTGCCAGGGATGCCACCCCCTCCATGGAACCCACCTGTCCACTCACACATATACCCCTCTCTACAGTGACACAACATAATTTATTGGTTCACATCATCGAAAGAAACAGCAGTAAAATGGAAGAGCTGCTATTAGGCACGTTTTCTCAAAAAGGAGCAGACCCTGAAACAATTACTTGAACTCTCACACATACCTGGGCTGACAATTTAGCTCTGAGTAAACCCCAGGAAATTGGAAAGGTACTTGTCTTGCTTTTCAATGGGGTGCATTTCAGGACATTACAGTTAGCACGCTGGACTGAGACAGAAAAATGTTCCCAGCAGCACAAATGAAGAAAAGCGTGTGATTGTGTGCTGAAAGTTATATGCTATATCTCTGAGATACGCATCATATTTTTGCTGGAAGGGACACAGGGCAATCATTTTATACAGTAGGGAAAAAATGATACTCTGCCTTGTTTTCTAATATCACTAAATCCTTCGTATGCCATGACAAGAAAACAAACAAAAAATACTTTGCCCTCTGAGAACTCTAAGATTTAAACCAAAAGCAATAGAATCACTGTTTCTGCTCCCCGAAATAAACCCTGAAATATTTCCCATTAACCCAGACTCAATCATCATGTAAATCAATTGCTCTTTTCCAACTATGAACAGACTAATATCAATGTAATAACCTTGGGAATTTAACTTTTTTTTTCATTAAATACTTGTGGTTTTTATTTGGTGATGGAAGATTTCAGTCTTTCCAACATTCTACTCACGGACACACACTGGAAATGGACTTTCTTAATATTTCTAACTGTGAGTCTTCCTTGTACAGTGATTCCTGGAAGTTCCAGTGAGATGAAGTCTACATGAGTCTATAATTTATTGGTTCACATCATCGAAAAGAAGTTAAAAGAAAAAAACAAACCTGGTTTGTTTTAATTGCCCTGGCCCGTGGGTAATAATTTATCCTCTTCCCCATCAGAATATAACGGGATAAGTGTGATGTATACAGATAAGCACAAACATTATTTCAATAAGTCAGGCATGCTCACTGTTAAGGAGTGAAAAGTAGGTTTTGTGTGTAGAAATGATGTCTATCAAGTACTCACAGGGAAAATGGACTGATTCTTGTCCCATGATTATGAAATGGCCTCACCAATGGTAAAGAATGTCACCCCCTGGCGGGCCAGGGCAATTAACACAGGCGTGGAGGTCACAGAGAAAGATGCCACCCCTTGCTTAGAGGTGCACAGGTGCAATCTACAGAGGGCCATGAGCAGGTTCTTGGTCCCCAATCTCAATAAAGCTGATGTGTACAGCAAAAGACTTCTGATATAAAAGTAAATTACAGCCCGGCCGGTGTGGCTCAGCGGTTGAGCGTCGACCCAGGAACCAAGAGTCGCCGGTTTGATTCCCTGTCAGGGCACATGCCCAGGTTGCTGGCTCAGTCTCCAGTGGGGGGCCTGCAGGAGGCAACCGATCGATGATATTCCTCTCTCATCAATGTTTCTATCCCTCTATCCCTTTCCCTTCCCCTCTCTCTAAAAAATCAATAAAAATAGAAAAAAAATTTAAAGTAAATGACAAATCCAGGGTCTTTTTAAACTTTCAGACAAAAATTAACTTTTAAGTTTATTATCACATGTCTCTAGTTTTGTGAATAATACAAAAGAAAAGTATGTAAGTATTCATCCTACTTTGTTATTCCTATATTAAAGAACTATTCAAAAACCACAATATCAAATGAATGATACAAAATGAGAGAATTTCTAAGCAACTTTTGCAGTCAAATCAACATCTTGATAACAGGAAACTGACTATGAAAAGGGATCATGGAAAAAAAAAAGTGATGGTTGTACCAGGTCCAATATGACTCAGAAGCTCATAAACCACAGGTAGACATAAAATAAAACATCTTGTACTTGACAGAAATCAAACCCAGCGGAGTCACCCTGCCTTGGTCTGGATTCCAAATAACAAAATCTTCACTGTTTCCTGTAAATCTCAACTTTGCAAAAGCATTTTTACTCATGCTGTTCGCTGTGCTGATGTCTAAAGAGACATCTTGACACTTTGAAGTATGATAATCATGTGAGAAAACTTGTTTTGTTTGTGTTGTTGTTTTTTTGCCTTGGACAAATGAATATAACTTGAAAACCAGGTTTGTTTTTTTCTTTTAACTTCTGATTGCATTTCTTTTTGCTGAGCTGTTCCTTCTGAATTCTGACTGCTTTACACTCATTTCCTTCATAAATGTTTCTGTCTCTGCGTCTCCCTTTGACAAAACACAGTATAAGTTCATTTTGTTGTTGTTAATCCCCACCGGAGGATATCTTTCCCATTGATTTTATAGAGAGTGGAAGAGAGGGAAGGGGAGTGAATGAGTGAGTGAGAGAGAGAGAGACATTGATGTGAGAGAGACACATCAACTGGTTGCCTCCCACACACCCTGACCAGGGCTGGGGAACAAACCTGCAACCGAGGTACATGCCCTGGACCAGGAATTGAACCATGAATGCTCTAAGCCAGGTGCCCTCAAATTATGGCCCGCGGGCCACATGCGGCCCGCCGAGGACATTGATCCGGCCCGCCGGGTGCCGCTGCCTGTCCTGCTTAGCAGCCGACCCGTCCCGGGCCCGCAGTGCGCATAGGAATTTGTTCATAGTTTTTTTTAAACAATAGTCCGGCCCTCCAACGGTCTGAGGGACAGTGAACTGGCCCCCTGTTTAAAAAGTTTGAGGACCGCTGCCTCTAAGCCCTCAGTCATGCTGGCCAGGGCAAGTATTTCTTAAATGATGGTTTAAATGGAATGCCACCAGTTATCCACTATCTACAATAGTTACCTAAAATGGTTTTAAATTAGACTATATTTTTATAATGGAAAAGCTTTATTTTTCTAATTTAAAGTGGATTGCATGCAGCCTCCCTTTCACTCCCAGCTTTCTCTAGACATCGATGGAGAAAATATCCTCAGGTGAGGATTAAAAAATAAAAATAAATAAAGTGAATTGCATGTACATTTTAAATTAGAGAATACAAATTTTTTTTTCAAAAAATTATAAACCAAAACCAGAAAAAAAACACTGATATATAGGATATACACAATATATATATATATATATATATATATATATATATATATATATGTGTGTGTGTGTGTGTATGTATATATATATATATATATATATATACATATATATATATCCTATCTAATAAAATAGTAATATGCAAATCGACCATAACCCCGCTATACCCACAAGCCAGGCCCACCAGCCAATCAGGAGCGAGTATGCAATTAACCCAACCAAGATGGCTGCGGCCACGGAGAAAGCAGGAGGCTTGGATTTAGCTGGCAATGGAGGAAGCCAAGCTTTCTGCCTGCCCTGGTTGGCCCTGAACCCCACTCAAGGCTACAAAGTTTCAATTATAGAAGATAAATAAATCCCAGATACCAGGGCCTCCGCTTGGGTTGCCAGGGGGCATGGCCAGCCTGCAAACCACCACAGGCCCCTCGCCCAGGCCGCCCCATGCCCCAAGGGAACCCCCACCCTGATCCAGGACACCCTTCAGGGCAAACCACCCATGCACCAGGCCTCTATCCTATCTAATCCTATCTAATAAAAGAGTAATATGTAAATTGACAACCACTCCAACACACAAGATGTCTGCCCCCATGTGGTCAAAGATGGCTGCCCCCATGTAGACAGAAGATGGCCAACACAAGATGGCCAGCAGGGGAGAGCAGTTGGGAGGGACCAGGTCTGCAAGGGAGGGCAGTTGGGGGCGATCAGGCCTGCAGGGGAGGGCAGTTAGGGGCAAACAGGCTGGCAGGGGAGCAGTTAGACATCAATCAGGCTGGCAGGAGAGTGGTTAGGGGGTGATCAGGCTGGCAGGCAGAAGTGGTTACGGGCAATCAGGAAGGCAGGCAGGCGAGCAGTTGGGAGCCAGCAGTCCTGGATTGTGAGAGGGATGTCTGACTGTCCGTTTAGGCCCGATCCTACCTGGATCAGGCCTAAACGGGCAGTCGGACATTCCTCAAGGGGTCCCAGACTGGAGAGGGTGCAGGCTGGGCTGAGGGACACACACCCCCGTGCATGAATTTCGTGCACCAGGCCTCTAGTGTGTGTGTGTGTGTGTGTGTGTGTGTGTGTATGTGTGTGTGTATATGTATGTATGTATATGTATATATATATGTATGTATATGTATATATACACACACACACACATATATATGGAGAGAAAAACTTTATATGGAATATATATATTCTCTTCAGCAAATTCTTATTGGGGGACATTTATGTTATGTTCAAGATTTAGTGTATTAGATTAGGCTGTTATTAATTCTCATGTATCTGAAACTTTCCTCCCACTCTTTATTGTTTGCTTAAGTTAACTTTCTAGAAATAGGATTGCTGAGACAGTATTCACAGAACTAAGCATTTGAAACACATTGCTAAGTTGTCCTGCATAAAGATAAAGGTTGTGCCAATTTACAAAATTTATGAAATATTGTTTCTCCTATCTGCCTCATAAGTATTAGAAATGTAACTTAATTTTCCCAGTTATGGAATCTGTTTAAAATAATTATGGCATTAACTTTTTAATGCTAGTATTTGACAGTAATGTAATAAAATAAAAAGCATATTTACATTTGGTTTTACTTATACATCTATTATAAAAATTTATTACAAATAAATTATCATGCTGTGATTGTCAGTGTTAGCACTTAAATATCTTGACTCTTTAATGAATAATGTTCAAGATGTTGTATTTTCATGCATACCTACAGAAATTTCAATATATTTGTCAAAAAAGCTATAGCTACTAGTATGCATGTTAAGTTGAGGTGACTGTTATTTAAGAAACAATTATCTTTTGAAGTATTAGTTTTAATCAAAACCACATGTGTGAATTTACAAGTTATTCTTTCCTACTGTGTACAGCAATTGCCACTGGAGGTTTATCCCTGACACATATGAAGCCATGTATATAGCCCATGTATAAACACACAAATCATAGTCATGGTAATGCCAATTCAACCCTGAATTTTGATTCTCTGGGGAGTCGGCTTTGTAGCTGGAGTCCATATTGTGTTAAAGGTCATACGAGTTATGGGATTGAGTAATAAATATTAACTCAATTTCCTGGTCGCCCCTCTTGTACTAAAGACCTGTTGATAACTGGTCCACACAAAGGCACCTTGAGCTCTAATATTTCAGTGAGGCCTGGTCGCTGTTCACTCATCCACACCCACACGCACAACCCACTTTAAGAGGAACCAGATGCGGGGTGCTTCATGGGGTGTCTCGCGGCTTTAGAAGGGGCAATTAATTTCCTCCCAGCACGAGGCCAAACACCACGGAATGCCAGGGACCTGGCTGGTTTTCCTTCTGTAATGCTACATTCACACGTGTTGTAAAATATGACTTTAATAAAAAGCATGACAGTGTGACAGCAATGGTCAGGAAGTCACCCACGTGGTTCGCGGGTCATTCTGATTCCACGCTGGGAATGAATGTGGCCCCGGCCGTGGCCTGGCGTGCGTTAGCTAGCTCGCCGAGAAGCAGGGCAGGGTGGGGAGCAAGTGTGTGGTGTCCTCATTTACCACCGGCACTTGGATTTTTCTCAAACTCCCCTAAGTGGTTTTTTAAAAATGCAAATTAAGTCTCAAAATGAAATGTGAGAAGAACCCCAGAGACATGCTGAGAAGCCAGATTAAAGTATCACATGTGGCTTATAGATGCCTCACACTGATTAATTAACAGCAAAGAAATAAAACCTGGTAACAGGCACAAATATGCTGCCACTTTAATACACAAAGGGCATTTTTTTAAAAAAAGAGGAATCTATGCTCCTAATTGATAGGATTTTTTAAAATAGTTACTTGTATTCCTTTTTTAAAAAATTATTTTCCTTTTATTTTTTAAATCTATTTTTATTGATTTCAGAGAGAAAGGGAGAGAGAGAGAAAGAAACATCAATGATGAGAGAGAATCATCGATCGGCTGCCTCCTGCATGACCCACACTGGGGATTGAACTCACAACCCGGGCATGTGCCCTGACCAGGAATTAAACTGTGACTCCTGGTTCACAGGTCGATGCTCAACCCCTGAGCCACTCAGGCTGGGCTTCCTTTTATTTTGTATCCATTTTATTTTTACTCTATGGCACATTCTTGGGAAGGGATACATTCTTTCCTTCCAGGTTTGGCTGAGCTCCTTCCTCTCTACAAGGATCAGTAAGTATTGATTCTGCTTTTGAAGACAGTGTCCATCATGCTTCCTATGGGCAGGGACAGGGAGCCTCTGAAACAGCTCACACACACACACACACACACACACAAACACACACACACACAGGCTCACACACGCTCATACAGTCCTTTCTCTTTTCATGACATTGAGTTGGAAAGCATTAGACATGTTCACTCTTACGCATTCGACAAGATAAACCAAGTAAGGTTTCTAAAAGTTCCCTGAATGGCCCAGGTTTCAGTAGGTTACCAGGTAAGGTTGTAACCCACCCAGGTTAGGTTATGAAGCCTCATACCCAGACGGAGCCCAACCACATTTAAAGCACCATCTGACCAGATGGTCCACTGGTCCTAGGTACCTACACACCATCCTGCTGATCCCCCCTCCCATCACGCCTCCTCGGGGACTGTTGTCCCCCTAAGCCTGGAGGATGCAACCCTCCCACCTGTTTCTCCTTTGCTGGGGGACTCAGCCCAGTGCCCCACTTGTCCAAACCTCCGTTTCTTCATCTTCAACGAGAGACAGCAAACTCTCGTGAAGGTGGGGTTTCTATAAAGCACCTAGCATCTTTCCCGGCACCAGGCAGACACTGACTACACCAGTTAGTTTCGTTCTTGGCTTCAAAGGGCCACCGGAGAGCGTTTAGTGCAGCCGCTCTGGCGGATCACCAACTGAGCAAAGTGTCCCGGGGACTAACGTAAAGGCTGTTGAGCAAGACCAAAGCTAGAGGACACATGTTTTTCCTATGACAATGGCAGGATTGCTGTCCTACTTCTGCAGACCTGCAGTGTGTGGAGCAGCACCCAATGTGAGTGTGTTATGCAAGCACATGCATGTGCACACGTGCATGCGTGTGCACGTGTGCATGTGTGTGCATACACATTAACACCCAAGCATCATCCTCTCCCTCTTCCGAAGCTGCTTCCACACCCCCTCAGCTTTTAACCTGAATATGGGGAAAAATCGGGGCCAATACTGAGAAAAAGTTCACCTACATTAGAAACATCCGACCCCATCATTCCATCAGCAAAATTAAAAGAAAAAACATACACATGCAAGGCCGGCCCACCGCATGCCCTCTCTCTGGAGCCCCAGACGATCTGAGTGTGGTCAGAAAACGTGATAAAAATTGACAGCATGCCACCAGCTGTGATTGCTTGGAGAAATCATCCCTTTCATAATAATCTTGTTAGGGGAAGAGAGGGGGTGTTTTTGTCTCTCCTTTGTGAGGGGTGATTGATTTCGTATGGATAGAAGAAATAAAGTTCCCTGAGATGGCGCCTTGGTAGATGCGGATCCCCGCGGCTCATTCTGCGTTTATGATAAGCGAAAGGTCAGTTCAATGTTATGTCTTTTACGTGAGGCTCCGGGAGACGCTGCGCCACGAGGCATGGGGAGGGAGCCGGTGGGCTGATTCAACTGATCCGAGTCCCCTGTAGAGGCTGGTTTGAGGGGAGATTTCTGTGCCGGGGCTTTTGTTTTGCTGGCGGGATTTAATATTCTGTAGGGGAGGAGAATGTGTTGCTTTTGTCACTGCAGAAAGCACACAGATAATTTTTCAGGCATGTGTGTGACAGGTTTCAAAGAGTGGCATATATGTGTCTGATGAATGGCTTCCTCCGTGTTCCTGAGGCATTGAGACGTTTCATTAAAGTATAAAACAAAGTATGTGTGTGTGTGTGTGTGTGTGTGTGTGTATAAATATCAGTATAAATAAATACACACACACACACACACACACACATACACACAAACAGGGACCTGTTTGGAGACAGTGGAGAGAATTTGGGTCCAGAGCCCATTCTGGGAGAAACTGGGAGTTCCAGACTCAATTCCTTTCCAGACACAAATGCCATCAGCTCTCACTTGGGAGTGACCTTGCTTTTCTAGCCTCATTTCCTTTTTTTTTTCAACAAATATTTAAGTAGTAGACACGGAGCACAGGGCTGTCTACATGCCAGATCCAGAGAGGACCCTGCCGTTAAAAATGTTTAATTTCTGCCCAGCCTCATGGCTTAGTGGTTGAGCATCGACCTATGAACCAGGCAGTCATGGTTCAATTCCCAGTCAGGGCACATGCCCGGGTTGCGGACTTGGTCCCCAGTAGGGGGCGTGCAGGAGGCAGCCGATCAGTGTTGTCTCTCATTATTAATGTTTCTATCTCTCTCTCCCTCTCCCTTCCTCTCTGAAATCAATAAAAAATATTTTTTAAAATATATTTTATTGATTTTTTACAGAGAGGAAGGAAGAGGGCTACAGAGTTAGAAACATCGATGAGAGAGAAACATCGATCAGCTGCCTCCTGCACACCCCCTACTGGGGATGTGCCTGCAACCAAGGTACATGCCCTTGACCGGAATCGAACCTGGGACCCCTCAGTCCGCAGGGGTCTATCCACGGAGCCAAACCGGTCACAGCAATAAAAAATATTTTTAAAAAATGTTTAATTTCTAATAGAGAGAGAGAGAGAATGAACTCAATAAGCTCTGAGTGACTTGTATGTGAAGACACCAGCTACTGGAATCTAAAGGGGAAGAAAGGTCACTGATATTTAGTGAGCACCTGGAACGGTCTAAAGTAGTCAATATGTGAGGCGTTTGTACAAGATTTTCCTCATTTCATCTCTGTAAATATTCTTATCTCCATCTTTTTGGGTAAAAAGAACGGAGACTCAAAGAGATCTTGGCAATAACAGGTCGTATCAGAATCCAAACCCGGATGATCTGCCTCCCACTGAGAGAGACAGATGGAGTGGGTGGGGTGGGAGAGGGGGCATGCAGAAAACTTCGGTATTTCCATGCATACTTCCTGGAAGGCGCTCCTTTTCTACATGGTAGACACCATGAGGACCAGCACCCACAGAATATCTGTGTCCCCAATGTCTCTGCCCCGGCGGGATGCTGAATAAGGCTCTCATGATATTACCGCCTTCCGGAACTTACTACCACAGATAAATCTTCAAATGCACCCTTTCCTCCTCGCATGAGTCAGATTCCAATCATTACTCAACACGCGCACACACAATGCACGTCAACTCGGATTCTGGGAACCAAGCCTTGGTCAGCCTTCCCCGAGGTGGCCCTGTTTGCGGGGCACATACCTGTCTGGGGAGCAAAGGGGCTGGGTGTGCACATTTCAAGGGCAGGTTGAGCGATTCAGGGGCTAGCGATTCAGTTACAGCACTGGATACCGGTAATGGGAGCCACTTGCTCTCTTTCAGTGAATTTTGGAAAACAAAAAGCAGCCTTCTTACAATCAGAAGTTCCTGCTGAGTCAGTCCTTGGCCCACTTTGTGTCTGTCCTTCTGTTTCATAACGAAATTCATTCTCTGCCCGTGATACATTATGGCCCAGAGAGTAAATGGCTGATGCTAGAACATGCTGCTTCGTAGCTGGTACACCGCCTTTCTCAGCTTAATTAAATATCTACTTGGAGGGATTACCGCCAAGCAGTGGCTGCACCCTGAAATCCTACCCCCTTGCTTTTGCATGCTCCCTGCACCTGAATGGCCCACTGACACGCCCAGAGAAAGAGGCTGTTGTTGTGAAATGAGGTTGCATTACCTGCCCATCCAGTGGTGGGGGTGATGTTGGGGGGGCGGGGGGTCATCCTGCTAGAAATCTCCAGCTGAGCAAGGTTCTGGGATCCTCGCAAAGGAGCAGGGAGAGGGGGAAGTCGCAATGACTTTGCAAAGCAATCCCTGCCCTGAACGCTGATACGGAGCAAAGTCTCCTCTGAACTGAATGAGAGAGAAACTCAGGATTATGGGGGAGGGTGGGATTTCTATCTCAGTCACTTTTAACTCTTCAGAACCGTGCCCAGTTTCCCCCAGACAATGACCTTGTACTTCAGAGCCTCATATATGTATCAGTTTGCTCTTATCTATACTAATAAAAGGGTAATATGCTCATTAGACCAGGAGACTGGACATCTTCCGGAAGTCCGACTTCCTTCCAGACAGTTAGGGGGTTACCAGGCCAGCAGTGGGAGCAGTTAGGGGTGATCAGGCAGGCAGGCAGGTGAGCGGTTAGGAGCCAGTGGTCCTGGATTGCAAGAGGGATCCCTGATTGGAGAGGGTGCAGGCCAAACTGAGGGACCCCTCCCCTCACCCCCCGACCCCATGCACGAATTTCATGTACCGGGCCTCTAGTATCAAATATTTTCAGGTGCATGTTCAGTTTTCCAGCTGAAGGGCCAGTATCTAGTCTTCCATGTCTATTCACTTTCTGCTCCAAGTGGCCGCTGGTGACAACACAGAACTTGCTTCCTGAAGGTGAAGCAATTGGAGTGACTATTAAGGCCTGTATTCATAACTGGAAGATGCTGTGTAAGTGTGGCACCATTTCTAAATGAGAAGTACTTTCATTCACACTTCAGATGGCTCTGCATCTTGCCTGATGGGTAAATCTGCGATGAGCAAATCTGTATCTCATATCCACCTTTTTTAAAATCTATTTTTATTGGTTTCAGAGAGGAATAGACAGAGAGAGAGATGGAAACATCAGTGATGAGACAGAATCATTGATCGGCTGCTCCTACACACCCCACAGTGGGGATCAAGCCCACAACCCAGGCATGTGCCCCGACTGGAATCAAACCATGACCGCCTTGTTCAGAGATTGATGCTCAACCACTGAGCCACACCGGTCAGGCATACTTTTACTGATGGCTCAATGACAGTGTGGGCAAAGGTCATGGCATCTGGGATCAGATGAACAAGAGTTTGAATCCTACACATGAGACTTTGGGGAAGTCCCTTGATGTCTCTGTTTCCTCCTCTATAAAGAGGGGGGACAATGCCTGGTTCCCAGGACTGTGGGGAAGATTAAGGGAGACAGTGGTTTCAAAGCGCTTTGCACCATGCCTAGCACAGAGCAGGTATTAAATAAATGGTATGTGTTTTGTTCTTTCTTTTGTAGCAATGAATTAGATGGGATTCATATAATGCCAAAGGAACTAGTTACTTTAGTCTGTAAATACTCTAATAATTTACGCCAATGAGTAAGGAAGAACTATGGCCGTCCTACGGGTGTCTCATACAGCTTACTCAGAGCACAATCAATCATTGAACTGTTGCCTGGTTATGGCTGTCATATTAGGAAGCAATTATTAGTGAGTCCCAAGTTTGGTGGAAACAGACTGAAGAGGTAAGACAGACGGCTAATAAAATCTTTGGCTAGGCCAGCATGGCTCAGTGGTTGAGCATCGACCTATGAACCAGGAGGTCACGGTTCGACTCCAGGTCAGGGCATATACCTGGTTTGCAGGCTCGATCTCCAGTGTGGGGTGTGCAGGAGGCAGCCAATCCATGATTCCCTCTCATCATTGATGTTTCTGTCTCTCTCTCCCTCTCCTTTCCTTTCTGAAATCAATAAAAAATATATTAAAAATTTTTGAAAAAACAGTATGTAAAAGCTTTGCATGGAGTCCCTTTTTTTTTCATTGAAGAAACTGGTGTTTGCTCAAAGGGCACACACGTGTGTTTATTCCCCGCCTTTCTTTCGTGTCATCGCATCTGTCTTTCTCAACTGCTCAGCTGCAACATAGCCTCAAATGTTTTATGATACTTAATCTCAAGAAATTGTTTTACCATGGTAACAAAATAACAACAAGTGTGATGGGAAATTTATTAAATGTAACTCCCTACTGCACAGAACATTCTAAGTGCCATCTATATTTATATGACATGTAAGTGGAAAATCAAAGATGCCGAGGCTGAGGCGGGGGGTGTATACATGCAGGGTCCCTTCGTCATAAGGGAATTTTCTCTACTTAGATTAGAGAAACTATTCTGGGATGTTACTTAATAGAACACTTTACAACATGTCTGAAAAAATCCGCACTAATCTAAATGCATCCCGTTTTTCTCATTAGATCAGTTATTTTTTAATATATTTGTATTGATTTCAGAGAGGAAGGGAAAAGGAGAGAGGGATAGAAACATCAATGATGAGAGACAACCACTGATTGGCTACTTACTGCACCCCCACCCCCTTACTGGGGATTGAGCCTACAATCTGGGCATGTGCCCTGACCAGGAATCGAACCATGACTTCCTGGTTCATAGGTTGATGCTCAACCACTGAGCCACACTGGCCAGGCTCAATTATTTTTATTTACCCTCTTAAAACAAGATTGCCTTTGGCCACATCACGGTGGTATGACAAATATAACAATATTAAAGAAACGGGGGTCAGACCAAAGATTAAGACATTGTACACAGATTTGCAATTTTCATCATAAAAGAGGAATCATGGTGTAGAAATGGGGTTAAAGCTTTGTGGAGTCATAGTGAGCCAGGAGGGTCCTTTTCTGTGATCGCTATGGAGAATCCAGCCTAATTGCCATGTGATAATGTCTTTGAAATCTACAATACAGGAAAATGGGCTATTCTGATAATGCAGCAACCTGCCGTTGCCATACTGGCCAGAGCCAAAAAGTGGCAGAATCAGGGGTCAAGCAGAGCTATGTTCAACTACAGACCCCTGGCTCTCTCACTGCACCCTGCACCTCTCAGAATGACCGCAATTTTCTTCCTCTGGACAAAAGGTCCCCGGACAGCTGCTGGTGATTTGTCTTCCCAGATGGTGCTCCAGATGTGGTTTTAAAAAGCAAGCCCAGCCGGGGTGGCTCAGTGGTTGAGCATCGACCTATGAACCAGGAGGTCATAGCTCCATTCCCAGTCAAGGCGCATGCATGGGTTTCGAGCTCGATCCCCAGTGTGGGGTGTGCAGGAGGCAGCGGATCCACGATTCTCTCTCCTCATTGGTGTTCCTCTCTCTCTCCTCCTCTCCCTTCCTCTCTGACATCAATACAAATATTTGTTAAAAAGGCAAAAATGCATTTATCACAGATATGTTACACAAATGTTTTCTATGTTGGAGAAAGAAAACTCTAACATGCTTGGTCCAAGTCAAGAGGACTCAAACCTATCCTCCTTTGTTTCCCTGGTCCTGGTCTAAGTCTTTGTCCTCCACAGAGAAAACGGGGATGAGGCTGTGTGTGAGCTCCGCAGCAACAGCATCTTCTGAAAGGGGACTCTCACTGACTGTTGCTGCTGGCAGTCTTTGAATCTCAGAACTAGCACCTCGATCTCAGAAGGTGCCAAAACAAGGAAGAGGCGGATAAGGCTGCCTCTGGGGAAAGAGGCCATCGCTGCTGCCAGGAGCTGAGCGAGCAGGCCGCGCTCATGAGCAAGCTGGGCGCCGCGCGACCTCCTCTGCACAGCTGGCTCACCCACCACGCGATGCTCCCGTCGGCAGATGTGCCGGCTCCCCGGCGCACAGCACGCTCCCAGTTTATCTGACACGCGTGTATCAAGTCCCGAGGGGCACCCCTCTCCCAGGTCAGCCTTTTCCTCGCTTCTCAAGTGACTCAGGCCTGACACACCAGTGCGTCATCCACACTGTTCTCTCTCCCAAACACCCTGCTCAATCAAACCAGTTCCCAGTGGTTACAACAAAGGAGAGTGTGTCTTTTTTAAAAAAAAAAAATATATATATATATATATATATATATATATATATATATATATATACTTTTATTGACTTCAGAGAGGAAGGGAGAGGGAGAGAGAGAAACATCAATGATGTGAGAGAATCATGGATGGCTGCCTCCTGCATGCCTCCTACTGGGGATGGAGCCCACAACCCGGGCATGTGCCCTGACCAGGAATTAAACCGTGACCTCCTGGTTCACAGGTTGATGCTCAACCACTGAGCCACGCCGGCCAGCCTGAGAGTGTCTTCACTCTACGCTCCCAGTCGGGGTGGTCAAACAACATTGAAGGGATACGATACAAGGAACAAGCCATCCAGTGTGATTCGCTAGGAAATGCTCATCTGCCTTCAAGTGCCACAGCCCAGGAATGTCAAAGTTATAAAACTTTCCCCATCTCCCCTTTCACCAGTCCTCAGAAATAGTTCTCAACAATCAGACTGCAAGGTGACATTTTTCCAAGTAGATGGCACAACAGAATATTGGCTTGAAATTCTGTGAGTTGAACATAACTGAGTTGCATCTATACGAGAATCCCGATGGCTGAGGTGCCCTCATAACTGCCTCTGAAAATGCAGGCAGTGTAAATGGTTATCTATTAGCAAATGGCTTATTAAATCATCAAAACAGTCAGAGATTTCAACTTTATACCTGAAACGAGTCTCAGGTTCTGTCTTTTCAGAGAAACGGAAAATGAGCACGGGGTCCCATTCACAACGAAAATGAGCACGGGGTCCCATTCACAACGAAGTCCTTTTTCATTATACGTCCTTGTTACGGCAGGATGCTTGTTTGTTCATTTGGACATCCGCTTGGAGCTGGTGGGGCTTTGCCTGTTTCCGTGGAGAGTGTACCTCAGGGGTAGGAACGATGCTCAGCATTTGTACAATGAATGAACTCCTGAAGGTCCCCAGTGACGGAACCGTGCCTTTCAGCCCCTACTTGAACCGATTATGATAACCCTGCACTCACTGAGGTTGCTGTACATGCTGTCCGGCCTACCTCCTCATCCGTCTTGGTCACCCCCTTATCGCTAGCCTGTGTTCCCACCAATGGTAGTCTCTCTCCCTCTGGAGCTGCTGCCTCCAATCCTCTCGTTTAAAAGTTTCTATTCTATTTGCCCAACCAGCGAGGCTCAGCGGTTCAGCGTCAGCCTATGAACCAGCAGGTCACGGTTCGATTCCTGGTCAAAGCACACACCCAAGTTGTGGGCTTGATCCCCGGTAGAGGGCGCAAAGGAGGCAGCCGATCAATGATTCTCTGCCATCGTTGATGTTTCTATCTCTCTTTCCCTCTCCCTTCCTCTCTGAAATCAACAACAACAACAACAAAATATATATATATATACACACACACTGAGTGGACATATTATGATGCTCTCTGAATGCATAATAATCTGGCCACTCCCTATGTGTGTATGTGTGTGTATTAGAGGCCCGGTGCATGAATTCATGCATGAGTGGGGTCCCAGCCTGGCCAGGGGGAGGGGACATGGGTGGTTGGCCGGCCTGCCTGCTGGTCAAACTCCTGGTCGAGGGGACAATTTGCATATTAGCCTTTTATTATATAGGATATTCACTGAGTGGCCAGATTATTATGCGTTCAGAGATCATAATAATCTGGCCACTCAGTGTATATGTATGTATACGTATATATGTATATATACACACATATATATATATTTGAAGTTTATATGCTATAAATATATGTATGCATCTGGAGCTATTTGCTGAATCCAAATCCCCTCCTGTGTTTGTGCATAATGTTACATATATCTTCAAATGCTTCCAAGTGTGATTTTTTATGCTTTTCGGTTTCAGTTTGTTGTATCATTACATTTGAATCTGCAGGAAGGACTCAGAATCTCCGGGAAGTAAAAGGGCACATCAAGGGATGTAAGCCTCAGAACCTAGGGAGGCTTGCTGTTCCGATCACCCCATAACACTCCGGTCTCAGCGTAACGCAGCTAAGCCTTGATCAATGCTTTTTCAGGATTTTGCAGTTTGAGCATAATCTCCCTGGAATGTTCTGAATCTTATCCTTTATGCAACCTTGCAAGAAACCAGAGTATGCAGAGATTCAACCTGGGAAGTGCTGGGTGATCTGTTTCAAAAGCTCCAGGTAAAAGTTGACAAGGATTCGAAGGAGGGGGTGACTTTGAATTCCAAGGGTTACCTTGACCTTGGAAGGTGGTTTCTTAAGGATCAAGATATCGTAGTTATTTCACTAAAAATAATCCTATTTGGTGTCTCACAAATGAGAGATAAAACCTTAGATTTTCAGGGTGGAGACTTTCTCTCTATTCCAACAGAGAGCTCCATCCTTCAGATCATGCCTGTCTCAAGCGACAAGACCTATGAACCAGGAGGTCACGGTTTGATTCCTGGTCAGGGCACATGCCCGGGTTTCGGGCTCCATCCCCAGTAGGAGGCAGCCAATCAATGACTCTTCATGGACTTTCTTCCCAGCTCTAGGAACTTGATCTAGTTACGATCTCTATTTCTCAGCATCCTCACTGATAAAATGAGGTTAATAACAGCATTCACTTCATACAGTTGTCAGAAATAAATGAAAGAAAATACACAAGGGCTTAACACATAGTGAGTCTGCAAGGGGCACACAGTGAGTCTTCAATAAACGCAAACCTTTGCACTTGTGACAAAAATTTTCCCTCTTTTCAAAGAAATAATGTGCAGGAGTTGGGATGAGGAAAGGAGGAGGTTTCAGGGGGAGAATAATCTGGAAATTGGATGTGATTAAAAATCTAAAAGTAATAATGTGGTGGTGAAATATTCCGGACCAGGAGGCCTGAGGGTTGGATAGAGTTTGGGCTCGGGGGCTAATTAATTGTGCAACTTGGGCTGGACAAGTATCTACCGTTTGCCAGGTACTGAGGACTCAGAGGCCAATAAAACACTGTCCCTGTTCTCTAGCCTTTCACAGATTTGTAAGGGGAGGTTGTGAACACAGAAATAAAATAGCATGTGATCCACACAATAAAGCAATTATAGAAAAGGGACTCCTTTACATTCTCTGGAGCGTCAAAGAAGGCTTCTCTGGTTTGGAATGACACTAGAGGGAGAGTCACGCACGCTGGGGTTCAAAACTCAAACCAGCCCGGCTGGTGTGGCTCAGTGATTGAGCGTCAACCTATGAACCAGAAGGTCATGGTTCATTTCCCGGTCAGGGCACATGCCCAGGTTGCAGGTTCGATCCCCAGTAAGGGGGCATGCAGGAAGCAGTCCATCAATGACTCTTTCTCATCACTGATGTTTCTCTCTCTCTCTCCCTCTCCCTTCCTCTCTGAAATCAATCAATATATTTTAAAAAAACCACACCAAACCAGTACCTTAGGCTTGAGTGACCTCGGGTAAGTTATATACACTGCTCTCAGCCTCAGTTCCTTTCCTGTAAACCACCACCTGTTTTGCAGGATTCCTAGGAAGATGAGAATGAACACATATAAAGCACCCAGCAGGAATCAGTAACCCTGTAGGGCATGTGGCAGCAGCACAGCTGTATGTCCCGTCCCCTCTGAAGCCCTTCTCAGCCCTCGCACTCCAAGCCTCGATGCCTCAGACCCAAAGGAATGTTATGTTGTCACCTCCAAGTGCAGTTTTAGAAGCTGCTGTGAACTTTACTGGAACTGGAGGTTTAATATGGAAACTTTCATGAATAGCTGTTAGTTCAGGTAGAGAGCCTGGGTGAATAAAGACACGCATATATTTCTCAATTTCACCAGCTTGTCTACTAGGGCGAGGCAAGGCTCAGTCATTCCCTCTGCCTTTCGCTTCTCCTCCATCTCTTGTGGGAAGTTATTCCAACCAACGAATGATCATCAACCCCATTTCTCCTGCCCGGTGGGCTAGACATACCATCAGGTAGCCCAAGCCTCACAGGAAAACATCTTCTGGCTCCAAGGAAATTCCAAGTCCCTCGCCACACCCAAACCAAGAGAGAAAGTCCCTTCTCTGGACTGGGAAGGCCAAGTTCCACACTGCAGTCTTAGTCATCAATGCTTCCCGTTTGAAAACTCAACAGGATTGCAGAAATGAGCCCACAGTCTACCATCATAGAATTGTAAAGGGGGAGGATGCTCTGAGACCATCTGGTCCCTCTTATCCTACACTAGAGGCCCGATGCACGAAATTCCTGCACGAGTAGGCCTTCGCAGCCCCAGCTGCCTCGGCCCTCGCAACCCCGGCTTCGTCTGGACTGGCGTTCAGCTGTTCGGCCATTCGGCCGATTTGCATATTACGCTTTTACTATTATAGATGAGATTTTAGACCAGAAAAGGACACTAAGTAAAAACTGAGAAAATATGAGTTAAGTATGGACTTCAACTAATAAACATGTATCAACATTAGTTCATGTATTGTGTCAAAAGTATCACACTAGTTTTTTTTAAAATATGTTTTTTATTGCTTTCAGAGAGGAGGGAAGAGGGAGAGAGAGATAGAAACATCAATGGTGAAAGAGAATCATTGATCGGCTGCCTTCTGCACGCCCCCCACTGGGGATCAAGTCTGCAACCCGGGCATATGCCCTGACAAGGAATCGAACCGTGATCTCCTGGTTCATAGGTCACTGCTCAACCACTGAGCCACACCAGCCAGTGCCTGTCACACTAAGTTTACTGTAAGATGTTAATAATAGGGAAAGCTGTGCGTAAGCTATGTGGAAACTGTCCCCCCTTGGCACATTTTCTATAAATCGAACACTATTCTAAATCTGGGAAGAATTAAATATGATTGGCACGTCAGCTATTGAAATTTCTACGGGATGAATCACAGGGTGGAGGCTTTGCAGAGTGGGCGACAGGGGAGTCTAAATGGTCTGTACAATGCGGGTCTCAAAACTGGACTTTTCTGGTAACTACTCTTGTTATTTTGGATGAGGACTGTGCGTTTCAACTTTTCCCACCCTCGGCCAATTGTCCCCTCACAGGCTGCTAGATCGGACCAAACAGATCCCTAAGAAAACGCATGCATTTAGAAAGAACATCCAGCAGAGAAGAGCCACCTCTGGAACTACGGAATAAAATGTTAAGCCTTATTTTTTATTTTATTTATTTATTTTTTAATATATTTTATTGATATTTCACAGAGAGGAAGGGAGAGGGATAGAGAGCTAGAAACACTGATGAGAGAGAAACATCGATCAGCTGCCTCCTGCATACCTCCCACTGGGGATGTGCCCGCAACCAAGGTACATGCCCTTAACCGGAATCGAACCCGGGACCTTTCAGTCCACAGGCCGATGCTCTATCCACTGAGCCAAACCGGTTTTGGCAAGCCTTATTTTTTAAAGGAAACTGGGGAGAAAAGGTGGCTAGGATAGATAGATGGCATGCAATAGTTCCTCTGGGCACTGATTAAACAGGAAAACCAAGGTGTACAGCTTCCGGGTTAATGTTCCTGGTGCTGTTACTACAGCGGAGCGGGGAGGGGGATGAGAGAGGGAAGGTAAGAAAAATAACATATTTGAAAGAACAGACCTTGGGCAGGCTTCCTAGCCTTAGCTTTTGCTCAGAAAATAGGGTTCGCTAAGGATAACTTTTTTCATCCACACACTAAAGTGAAATTGTTTCTTCCAACTGTCCAGATCTTGACATGGAGCGGCAGGCCCCTGCAAGCCACTCTGCCTCTGAAGAGCCCGGTGGTGGGTGGCAAACCCCCTGGCTGGCAGCATGCATTATTCACGGGGTCTGGAAGGAACCTGATCACCCATTCTTTGCTAATGGCCTGTAAGTAGCTAGTTCTTTTTTTTTTTTTTAATATATTTTATTGATATTTTACAGAGAGGAAGGGAGAGGGATAGAGAGCTAGAAACATCGATGAGAGAGAAACACCGATCAGCTGCCTCCTGCACACCTCCCACTGGGGATGTGCCCGCAACCAAGGTACGTGCCCTTGACCGGAATTGAACCCGGGACCCTTCAGTCCGCAGGCTGACGCTCTATCCACTGAGCCAAACCGGTTTCGGCAGTAGCTAGTTCTGACACCAGTAAGGAGGGAAGTTCGAGGAGGGAGGAGGGGACAAAACTTGAACGGACAGGGCTGAGAAACAGTGCGGAGCTTACTTATTATGACAGCTGCAGGCTGGGGCTCAAAAGGCAGCCTCTCAGCACCAAGCTCGTGGCACATCAGGGGAATGGAGTCCTGGAACTGCCGAGAGTGTTAACGGAACCACTGGGTAGGAAATGAGAATGTGTCTGTAGTGATGCCTCCTGGGGCCGTGGTCGGCAAACTGCGGCTCGTGAGCCACATACGGCTCTTTGGCCCCTTGAGTGTGGCTCTTCCACAAAATACCACGGCCTGGGCGAGTCTATTTTGAAGAAGTGGCGTTAGAAGAAGTTTAAGTTTAAAAATTTGGCTCTCCAAAGAAATTTCAATCGTTGTCCTGTTGATATTTGGCTCTGTGGACTAATGAGTTTGCCGACCATTGTCCTGGGGGAACAGGTGCAGAAACCATACATGGCACTGGGGAGAGACAGCCCCAGGCTTCCTCTCACTCTCTCTCTCTGAGAAAGCCCCTCTCTCTTCGCTCCTCTCTCCTTCTTGCCTCCCCAGAGTTCTTCAAGAGCACACCCTTTGCCTGGCCTGTATGACTCAGGGGTTGAGCGTCCACCTATGAACCAGGAGGTCATGGTTTGATTCCGGGTCAGGGCACATGCTCTAGTTGCAGGCTCAATCCTCAATAGGGGGAGCGTGCAGGAGGCAGTTGATCAACGATTCTCTCTCATCGTTGATGTTTCTCTCTCTCTCTCCCACTCCCTTCCTCTCAGAAATCAATAAAATATATATATATATTTTTAAAAAAGAACAGACCATTTATCCCTTTTGCATTTTCCCATACTGGGCCAATTGTCCCCTGGAACCTTTTCAGGATGCAAAGACCACCTGGGTTGGCTCCAGAGCCATCGGGGGCCAGTCCACCTCAGAAAAGGTGTCTCTGAGCCTCAGTTTGCACTTCTGGTCAATAGCACACATAATACCTGCCTCTCAAGGTGGTCACGAGACTACAATGGGGAAACGTATGTAACATTCCTGATACGGTGCCCAAGAATGCGTTCGGTCCTTCACGCGTGTGCATGTCCTTACCCTTTCCCCTCACGGGCAAGGCAGAAATGACAACACCTGTCTTGGAGGTGTCTGGGATGATGTCTGAGAGAGCAACACAGAGTTTTGTCTAGCCAGAGTCATTTATTTTATTTTATTTTATTTATTTATTTTTAAATATATTTTATTGATATTTTACAGAGAGGAAGGGAGAGGGATAGAGAGCCAGAAACATCGATGAGAGAGAAACATCGATCAGCTGCCTCCTGCACACTTCCTACTGGGGATGTGCCCACAACCAAGGTACATGCCCTTGACCGGAATCGAACCTGGGACCCTTCAGTCCGCAGGCCGACGCTCTATCCACTGAGCCAAACCGGTTTCGGCATGAGTCATTTTTTTTTAAATAAGTCTAGACATTTGTTAGAAATGGAGTTCTCTGTATTTATTTCTCTAAAAATGGAAAAAGCCGATGGCTGGAAATCCAGAATGAACCAGTGCCCACGAAGTCCTGGTGAGAAAGCAGAGGTGGCCAGCAATTTCCAGCACGGCCCCTTGGAGGCAGCATTAAGGGGTCGCTCACGCGTCCCTGAGGGTGGCTCCTGCCTTCCTGTTGTGTGATTTCCAGCTACTCCCACAGTTCCTCCTCTTCCTTCCCTAGAGGCCCTCGTATGATCCTCCGTGGATCACAAGTCTTCAGCCCCAGGCCTCTGGCTGCTGTCACTTCCTGAGATCCTGGGGTCTTTCCTGAGAAAACTAACTTTCATGCTAAATGTTCCACTTCCTGGTCCGGCTGATGTGGCTCAGTGGTTGAGCACTGAACTACGAACCAGGTCACGGTTCGATTCCCAGTCAGGGCACATGCCCGGGTTGTGGGCTCGATCACCGGGGAGGGATGAGCGGGAAGCAGCTCATCAGGGATTCTCTCTCATCACTGATGTTTCTGTATCTTTTCTATCTCTCTTTCCCTCTCCCTTCCTCTCTGAAATGATGTTTCTATAGCTCTCTCCCTCTCCCTTCCTCACTGAAATCAATAAAAATATTTAGAAATTATATCCATTTGCTTAACCACCACTCCTACCTCCTTGGTGCATAGCAATGGATACACACCTCGCTGCATTCCTGTCTCCGCTGCTTTCTCTCTCCTCACCTGCATGACACGTTGCTACACCTGCTTTTTCTTGCAATACCTGGGCTGGGAGAAGGATTTCCCCTTGGCATCTCCTTTCCAGGTCGCATCAGATCATTTAAATGGAGGACACTTCACGAAACAAAGGTAGCAGCTGCGTTCTGCACATTTTTCCCCTCCAAACAATTTACAGTTTCTCTTTCTAACACCTTCAGTTTCAGTAACTGGAGAATCAATATTTCTTTTTTTTAAAGGGGGAGTCTCATCAGCCTTTCATGGGGAAAACTTGCTTCTGGAAAGACTTTACAATAAAAGTAATAGGATAACAGAGATATGAGATGAGAAAGATAAATGTCCTTATTTGGCCCTCTCGCTAAGGCAAATGTTATTTAATATTTTCTGACTCTCAAATGTTGGGGCTTGTGTCCTTGGCCTCCATAAACAAGTTCTCAGTTAACAAGTAAGCCTGGACAGAAAAATCACATTTTTTTATTGTGCTAAAATGCATACAACATAAAATTTACCATTTTCACTATTTTTAATGTATTTTTACTGACTTCAGAGAGGCAGAGGGAGAGATAGAAACATCAGTGATGAGAGAGAATCATTGATCGGCTGCCTCCTGCACTCCCCACACTGGGGATCGAGCCCACAACCCAGGCATGTGCTCTGACTGGGAATTGAACCGTGACCTCCTGGTTCCTAGGTCGACGCTCAACCACTGAGCCACGCTGGGCTTAACTATTTGGAAGTGTACAGTTCAATGGCATGAATACATTCACAGTGTTGTGCAACCAATACCACCCTCCATCTCCAGAATGTTTTTTATCTTCCAAAACTGAAACCCCAGAGCTATTAAACAATAGCTCCCATTCTCCACCCTCCCAACCCCAGCAGCCGCCATCCTTCTTTCTATCTCTGTGAATTTGATGACCCCAGGTACCTCATGTAAGTAGAATCATACAGTATGTGTCTTTTTCCCTCCGGCTTATTTTAAGACAATTTTTAAATCAAGGGTAACACAGGTAGAAGAAGATAGTTGATATTTTTAAAGACCCAGCCCTGAGTTTAAATCCTACCTCTGCCACTTACTTCGTCTGTATTCGGGGAACTCTCTCCTTGCATATTTCACTATCAGCCCCAAATGGTAGTATTAATAAAAGGTTGTATTAATAAATATGGTATTAATTAAATCTGGTGGTATTAATAAAAGGACTAGCGCACCCACAGTGTGATATAGAATAGAGAGTGAATACTCAACAGATATTTCTTCTTCCAGCTACTAAGCCTAAGAAATTTGAGATAAATCCGGCTGTCTAACTTGCAAGTTAAACTACCACCTTCAGTGCCTGTCAGACTTACACTGAAATTGACTCTCTTTAAAATGGAAATGAGTAAGAATATCTTCTTCAAAGGTGTGCTGTGGTAATAAGATGGGATTAAATATGAGGGCTCAATATATAAGATTCAATAATGGTTGGTCCAATCTCCATGGGAGGGGGTCCAGAATGGCATCAGATGACCTGTATCCCATCTGATGGAAGTGATGCAGTTGCCGGCATCCCCAAGACAGGAGAGAGGAAAAGATAGCACAGTATTTGTGGCTTAAAAGCAAGGGGTACAGCCCTAACTGGTTTGGCTCAGTGGACAGAGCGTTGGCCTGCGGACTGAAAGGTCCCAGGTTCGATTCCGGTCAAGGGCATGTACCTTGGTTGCGGGCACATCCCCCGTAGGAGGTGTGCAGGAGGCAGCTGATCGATGTTTCTCTCGCATCGATGTTTCTAACTCTATCCTTCTCCCTTCCTCTGTGTAAAAATCAATAAAATATATATATTTTTTAAAAAGCAAGGGGTATGGACTCATTAAAGAAACAAACACCTGTATTTCCTGCAATAAAAATACTGTTGATTAGAAACATGTTGGACATAACCTTTTCATTTTATTGTTGGAATAAACGCTAAACATCATCTACATCCACGTTGTTGCTTCACACAACGGGGAAGGGGGCTTTGCCCTGTGTCTCCAGCTCTGCTCTGCCTTTTCTGCGATGGCTCCATCTCTGGGAAACGCGGCTGACCTGGACAATCAGCAGAACCTAGCAGCTAGCTCGTGGGGTGGAAAGATTGTGGACCTGCTCCCTGTGACAGGGAAAGGCGAGATAGATCTGAGTTTTTAGCTTGTGTACTGGTGAAGACTTAGCTACCACGAAGATTATCCAATCGAGCATAATGTTTACTTTTATATATATTTAAAAGTTTAATATGATATCATTGAAAACTTCAAAGGCTGCCTTATTCACCTTCGGATCATCCAAAAATATGTCATGTAATAGGAGCTCTAATTTGAATTGGGCTGCTATAATAATAGCCATTAAAATAAACTCTTATAAACATGTATTTGGGTGTTTTACGTATTCAATTTAAATAGTCATATTTATTGTATACAATCTATGTATGTACAAGTATGTACATCCATAAAGTTTCCCAATGAAAAATATAAAATAAAATGACCCATAAAAATCACAGAATAAATAGATAAGCATAGAAGCATATGTAACTTAGATCTAAGACAGGAGTTGGAAACTCAGCAGTGTGGGAGGCTGAATAATGTCCCTTCAAAACATTGGGTTCAAACTTCTGGAATCTGTAGATGTTACTTTATTTGGGAAAAGGATCTTTGCAGATGTGATTGAAGACATTAAGATGGGGAGAGTATCCCGGATATATACCTTTTACCATATTCTCAGAGTGAAAGGTAAGACCACTGTTAGAGACCAAACAATAGAAAATTAATAGATTTCCGTTAAAGCAAATATTGCATTTCTCTCCAAGGAGAATATTTATTTGGGAGTAATTTTACAGCTACGTGTAGTCATACACTTTCTTCCAAATGATGAATTTCCAAGGGCAACATGTGCATGATAAAACCCCACTGTACAATTTAATAACCTAGAAGAATGGTTTGACCATCCCTGGATTTATAGACTCCGTGTGGTAAGGAGCAGACATGACTCAGACTTCGCTAATGATGAATAGGTCCAAGGGCATGAACAGGAACCATTCATCTAAGGCCAGGGTCTCCTCAAGCCATGCCATCTTTGGGTCAAGATGTCCACAGACTATTGCAAATTCTCTCAACACCTATTAGAAATGGAAACCCTATGAGGTGCGACGACCACAGCTGAAAAGAAAGGAGGGTTCATGGCTTCTTGCCCTCCGCCAGCAGAGGTCTGGTGCTATGATGTAATCCTGGGCACAAACGGGTTTCTTAATGTTTTTCATGTAGGTCTCACTCTGTGGACGGCCAAGGGCACAGGGTATGGGACAGCTTTCACTGCAGGAGCTGGGTTCAAAGTTCATGGTGTGACCAGCATGCAAATGGGGCTTTGGGAAAGAACCGCGGGCCATGAGCAACAGCACCTGAGAGCTATAGATTCAGGAAGGCTGTGCTTGAGGCCTGGAACGAATCAGTTCTACTCTTTTTCATTCGGTGATGTCTTTCTGTTGTTTGTTTCTGAGAACAGCTCTAAGAACAGGGTAGACACCAGGAAATGTAACGCTGCATTAAGATAAACAGCGTATAGCCCGGCTGATGGGGCTCAGCAGTTGAGCATCGACCTATGAACTAGGAGGTCACAGTTCGATTCCTGGTCAAGGGCACATGCCTGGGTTGCAAGCTCAATCCCTGGTGTGGGGCGTGCATGAGGCAGCCGATTAATGATTCTCTCTCCTCATTGATGTTTCTCTCTCTCTCTTTCCCTTTCTCTCTAAAATCAATACAATATAATATATGTTATATATACATGCATATATATATGAAAAAATCAATAAAGTATTTACATTTACACAAGGCTAAATGGCAAAGCAGGTGACTTTCACCACTAGATGTATCTCATGCATCACTGCATTCCCCCCCACATTTCCTCTCTGATGGTTCAAAGGTACCCCCTCTGAGTTCTTCCCAGAAGCCCTTGCTCCTCAGTGATGCTTCTGCAGAGCACAGTCAGAGAGGAGTCAGGGTGAGGCCAGGGTGCAAAAAGGATTTACTGACATTCAACACACCCCAAATGAGCTATAACTAAACACATGTCTTCATACATACAAAAGAAAGCCCCAAATAATTTAAGTTTAGTAAGAAACAAATTTAAAGGACAGAATCCTTGGAGATAAAATATGATAATCCATTCTTAGAAAGAAAAGAAAAGCTTTAAGCATTTGCATTTTCTGATAAATTAACCAAGAATTCTGTAAAGCAAGACTTATTTAAACTTAAAAGAATACACCGAAACATTAATAGTTTATTTTCTCTACATAAAAAAATCTATGATTTCTTTTTTTGCTTAATCCTTACCCAAGGGTATTTTCCCATTGATTTTTTTTCTTTGAAGAGAGGGGGAGAGACAGAGAGACAGAGAGAGAGAAACATGGATGTGAACGAGACACATCAATTGGTTGCCTCCCGCATGCACCCAGACCAGGGTCGGGATTGAGCCTGCAACCTCAGTATGTGCCCTTGACCGGAATTGAACCCAGGACCCTTCAGTCCACAGGCCGACTCTCTATCCACTGAGCCAAACCGGCTGGGGCAAGTCTGTTACTTTTAAATGGAAAAACAGAAACGAAGTTCAGCATTAAAAAAAGCAGTGGGGCAAAAGTTTCTGCTCTGACAAGCTCACCTTGAAAGTTCTTATTGGGGATTTTGTGATAGAAATGCCAGGCGATATGGCTTTTAAGATTATCTCTGACATAGATTGAGTTACGTTCGTCAATAAATTTCAGTTCAGGAAGGAATTTTCCTTAAGGCTTCTTGGCAAGAATCTTGCATACTTTTCACCTTTCCCCAGAGTCCTGGATGGGTCTCTCCCCCATTTGCTCCTACCTACAAATTTCTCATATTTGACAGAGATGCCACCCAGATGAGAATTCAGCTGCTTACAACCCACCCTGCTCCAAGCCATCTAACCAGCTCCTTTTAAATCACAGAAAGATGTCTGAAAAACTTAAGAAGAATTCAAATTAAGGTCCTACGAGGGAATCATCCAGATAGAAATTTAAAGAGCTGCTGTGATGTGTCAATCATATGTAATTCTTCATTTTAAAATATAGTTTGTTGATTTCAGAGAGGAAGGGGAAGGGAGAGAGAGAGAGAAGCATCCATGATGAGAGAGAGAATCATGGATCGGCTGCCTCCTGCATGCCCCACATTGGGGATCGAGCCTGCAACCCGGGCATGTGCACTGACCGGGAATCAGACCATGACCTCCTGGTTCATAGGTCGATGTTTAACCTCTGAGCCATGCTGGCTGGGCAATTCTTTTTCATTTCAGGATAGTTTTAGTTTGATAGAAAAAGTGCCAAGAGGGGACAGTTTCCACACAGCCTACACCAGTTTTCTCTATTAACATCTTACACCAGTGTGGTGCATTGGACACAATTCAGGAATTAATATTGATACATTATTATTAGCTAAAGTCCATACTTAATTCAGATTTCCTCAATTTTCACGTAATGTCCCTTTAAGATGTCACCCATGATCCACAATTACATTTAGTCATCGTCTCCTTAGGCTTTGCTTAGCTGGGACAGTTTGTCAATTACATTTTTTTTATTGTTTAAAGTATAGTACATATGTCTCCTTTTTTCCCCCCATTGACCTTCCCCTAGCCTCCCCTAATTACATTTTAAACTTTTGAAACCTGGAAGAGATAAAGGGATGCTCTTATTCTAACACTTCATGAACTTATATATGGTTATATATTCCCAGGAAGATATGTGAATCAGATACATATATAACTACATCTATATGTATATACTAGAGGCCTGGTGCACGAATTTCGTGCACTGGGGGGGGTGTCCCTCAGCCCAGCCTGCACCCTCTGCAATCTGGGACCCCTCGAGGGATGTCTGACTGCCCGTTTAGGCCCGATCCAAGTAGGATCGGGCCTAAACGGGCAGTCAGACATTCCTCTCACAATCCTGGACTGCTGGCTCCCAACTGCTCACCTGCCTGCCTTTCTGATTGCCCCTAACTGCTTCTGCCTGCCAGCCTGATCACCTCCTAACCACTCCCCTGCCAGCCTGATTGCCCCTAACTGCCCTCCCCTGCAGGCCTGGTCACCCCTAACTGCCCTCCCCAGCAGGCTTAATGGCCCCCAACTGCCCTCCCTTGCAGACCTGGTCCCTCCCAACTGCCCTCCCCTGCTGGCCTGATCTCTCCCAATTGCCCTCCCCTGCTGGCCATCTTGTGGCAGTCATCTTATGTCTACATGGGGACAACCATCTTTGACCACATGGGGGTGGCTATTTGTTTGTTGGAGTGACAGTCAATTTGCATATTACTCATTTATTAGATAGGATAGAGGCCTGGTGCACAAGTGGGGGCTGGCTGGTTTGCTCTGAAAGGTGTCCCGGATCAGGGTGGGGGTTCCCTTGGGACATGGAGCGGCCTGGGTGAGGGGTCTGTGGTGGTTTGCAGGCCAGCCATGCCCCCCAGTGACCCAAGCAGAGGCCAGGTATCTGGGATTTATTTATCTTGTATAATTGAAACTTTGTAGTCTTCAGCAGAGGCCAGGGCAGGCCAGGAACTTGGCTTCCTCCATCGCTGGGGAAACCCAAGCCTCCTGCTCACTCGTGGCTGCAGCCATTTTTGTTGTGATTTATTTACCTTCTATAATTGAAACTTTGTAGCCTTGAGCAGAGGCCTGGGCCAGCCAGGGTTTGCAGGAAGCTTGGCTTCCTCCATCACCGGGGAAACCCAAGCCTCCTGCTCACTCCGTGGCCACAGCCATCTTGACTGGGTTAATTTGCATACTCACTCCTGATTGGCTGGTGGGCGTGGCTTGTGGGTGTAGCAGAGGAGCGGTCAATTTGCATATTACTCTTTTATTATATAGGATACATCTATATATCTACACATCTACACATATATATCTATACATCTATATATCTGTGTCTATCTATCTATATAACCAAGATTTATCCAAATGTTAAGCAAAATCTACACTAATAAAAGAGTAAGATGCAAATTGACCGCACCTTCACGACACCCACCAGCCAATCAGGAGTGAGTATGCAAATTAACCCAACAAATATGGTGGGTTTTTTAATTTGCATATGCAGGCGTTCCACACTGCCCCAGCAGCTCCGGGCATCTGGGCAGCATGGGAAGGTGGAAAGGCGGCTCCAGGCTAGAGCGAAAAGGCAGTTCCAACAGCCAGGGGAAGGAAGACCCATTCTTGCACAAATCTTCATGCATCAGGCCTCTAGTAGAAAATAAAAGTATTTGCCAGCGTATTTACAAAAGAATGAGAGTCTTTTATTTCATGCAACTGTCTGATGAATTTTAGGGTAAGGGAAGCCATCTGGCTGACATCCACTGCTGCTTCGCAAGTAGAATTCAAAGGCAGGGTCCACCCCACTGGAGAAAACAGAAATCAGCCACATGCCTAATATGACCAAGCAACAGCCTAGGCAGCGTCCTCTGGCACACAGCACCGAGCCTCGTGCCGGGCACATGTGTCGGATGTAGGAGTATAAGTGAGCGAACAGCGTCCGAGAAGTGACTGAGGATAGGCCCCTGGGGCAGAACTGCATTTCAAAGGGTGGGACAATTTATGTGCAATGTGAAATCTGCCATCCACTCGAGGAGAACAGAAACCAAACTCAGAGCACTGTGACTTTTTTTCAAATCCGAGCTTATGATTTCAAAAAGATATACACCATGGAGTACCAAGGGCATCTCATGAATTGCTTCTCTTTATTAGCTGTGGAGCCTTTAAGGGAGTTATTGAAACTCTCTGAGAGTAAGCTTCCTCATTTGTGTAATGCAGATGGTAATAGTTCCTCTGGAGATTTGCCGAGAGAACTAGATAAGACCATGTCTGATATAAGAGTAGTTGGCCTGATAGAAACTCAGCAAATGGTGATAAAACATCATCATCTTTATCATCATCATTGACATCATCATCAGAAGTGAGAAAACACGTTCATTTTTGTTGCTCCCCAAGGATATCCCCTGCGAAGTAGTGACTCTTCTAATTCCTTGCCCCTCCCACCACCTCTCCCCAGCGTAGTTTTCACCCAGGAAGCAGCCACGTGATAGCTTGTGATGCTCTGGCAAATTCCTAACCATCTTTTGAGATGCACCTGGAAAAGCAGGTCCCTGAGAAGCAGTTGTGTGCTCACCCCAGTACCAAGTTAATCCCTCCATAGAACTCTTATTTCAGACTAGAGGGCCTGCCCGCGCCTGACTTCCACCCCAGTCCCCTCCTGCCCCCTGCCTGTGTCCGCTCCAGGCCACCTGAGCTGCCGCGCTGGCCCGGGCAGGCCCCGTCTCTGTCTCCGTCTCTGCTCCAGGCTTCACCTGAATGCACAACCTCCTCCTGTCCGGTTGTCCCGTTATGGCGTCCTGGCTTAATGTGCATATTACCTCTTTACATATTAAGATACTAGAATGGCTCATATCCCAGCCATGTGGCCGGGAGTTCCTGAAGCTGGGGCCAGGAGTGTGTCCACCTCAGTACACGCAGCAGCACGCATACCGCCTATAGATTCGTGTTCCAGGACTGCTGTAACAAAGGACCCCACACTTGGTGGCTTGAAAGAACAAATAAATGGTCTCACAATTCCAGAAGCGACAAGTCCAAAATCATGGTGTCAGTAGGGCCACGTTACCTCGGAAGTCTCCAGGAAGGGAATCCTTTTGAGACTCTCGGGGCTTCTGAGAGCAATGGCACCCTTGGCATTTCTTGGCTCACAGCTCGCTGCATCACCTGCACCCACCTTCACAAGGGACTCGTCCCTCTGTGTTTCTGTGTCTTCATTTGCCACTTCTTCTCTATCTATGTCTCTCTCTCTCTTTTCCTTTTATTTTTTTAAATATGTTTTTATTGATTTTTAGAGAGAGAAGAAGAGAGAAGGATGGAGAGAGAGAAACATGGATGAGAGAAACACCGATTGGCTGCCTCCTACTGGGGATCAAGTCTGCAACCCGGGCATGTGTCCCAAATGAGTATCGAACCAGCGACCTCTTGGTTCATGGGTCTGTGCTCAACCACTGAGCCACACCGGGCTCTCTTCTTGTTCTTATAAGGGCACCAGTCGTGTTGGATTCAATGCCCACCCTATTTCATCATGACCTGATTTTAATTTGCATCCTAATTACAGCTACACACAGACCCTATTTCCAAATAAAGTCACATTTACAGATACTAGGGGTTAAGTCTTCAACATATCTACTTCGGGGACAATTCAACCCATACACTGCCTAACACACAGTAGGTGCTCTAGGATGTCCTGATGAGGAAATAAAAGGATAGATGACTAAATAAACAATTTCTACTCTCCGGGAACCAGGTGCACACACACAGGTGGTAGGCTCATTCTTCTGTGACCACAACTATGCTTCAAAATCTTGTGGTTTCTTGGCACCCACAGGATTCTGCTTTTCTAAATCTATGGTTAAATAATCCCATGCTAAGTCTCCCAGCAATTCCCTTCCAGAGCTTCATATTTGTATCCAATTATGGAAAACCCAAGCCAGAGCCTCCAAGGCATCCCTTTCAGACGCTTTCCCCTCCTGAGTGAGCTGCTGCCGGAGCTAGCACACTCATGGCAACAGGCTCCTCTCACCTGTATGTTAATAACGGCCGGGCAAAGCACGTCTTCGCAACCACATCCGATTTATGGACGTGGACAAACTGACAATGTTTGAGGACAGAAGTCTGCTGATAGTTTTCCTCAATCATAAATATATATACACACACACACACACACACACATATATATATGTATATGTGTGTGTGTGTGTGTGTGTGTGTGTGTGTGTGTATATATATATATATATATATATATATATATATATATATATATATATATATATGGAGGCCGTGGCGGCTTACCTCAGCCCTCGCAGCTCTGGCTTGGTCCGGAAGGTCATTTGGCTGTCCAGTCTAATTAGCATATTACACTTTTATTATTATTATTATTATTTAATTGATTTCAGAGAGGAAGGGAGAGAAACTTTAATGACAAGAGACAATCACTGATTGGCTGCCTCCTGCTCGCCCCCTACTGGGGATGGAGCCTGCAACCCGGGCATGTGCCCTGACCGGGAATTAAACCGTGACCTCCTGGTTCACAGGTCGACGCTCAACCACTGAGCCACGCTTGCCGGGTAATCTTCTGAACTTTTAACATAGGTAATCAGCAGCTTAACTTTCTCACCTTCTCTTCTATGTGAGAGCAAAATGAAAAGCAGTACTACAGAATACCCGAGATGTAAGCTTCCTGGCGCAGTGGATTCTAACTTGCACATTTCCCCATTTTTCTCATCTTGCTTCAAAAATCAGAGAGATGAAAGTAGCTTCCAGGGTTCTGAGCACTCAGTAGATGCTTCCCTTTCTTTTTAAAAGTCTCTTTATTGATTGACTTGAGAAAGAGAGAGAGATTCTACTTATTTATCCATTAATTGATTCTTGAATGTGCCCTGACTGGGGATCAAACCTGCAACCCTGGCACATAGGGCTGATGCTCTGACCAAATGAGCTACCCAGCCAGGGGACTCCAGTCCTTTCCTTAACCCTCAATGGGGAAGGTTACAACAACAACAACAAAGTAAGTGACTTTTTCTTCTGCAGCAAATGAAGAACACAGCAAGCCTACTTGCTAATTCTCCTGGTTCTTGGTGCCACTTAGCTGGAGTGTTATGCTAAATGAGATTATCTACTTGCAGCCTGGGGAGACGTGAATAAAAAAATAAAGGGGGTGGGGGGAGACACCAGCGTTGGGATGAAAGAAATGATCAAGCCCCAGGCAACTCCATGCACATTTCCTTGTACTTAGGAAAACAGCACCAGGAGACATCCTTGGAAATGTCTGCAATGCTTTTCCTACCGAGAATGAGAAATGCAGGTGAGAATATATATTTTAATATTCACTATATTTCTTTATCATCACCAAATTTTGCTCTCTTTTAATGCGAGATGCCATGAACTTACAAGACTTTAATGGGAGAACCACACATAAATGTATCATTAATCCGAGACCTTCTGTCTAGATATAAGGTTAAGTGCAGGCCACCTCCTGATTAGGCTGTTACTATTCAACATCGTAATCCATTCCTTTGTCGCCTGGTAAAAGAATGAGTTTAATTGGCCATTTTCTACTCTGTGTTTTTATCTTTTACTATTCAAGGTGAAAAAGAGGGCGTCTACATATTCTACACCTTTTATATTTGTATTCATATTTAGAATTAGCTTCTTTTAGATTTTCTACACATTCCAACCCTATCATCTATGAATGACAGTTTTATTTTACAAATATTAAGAGTTACTAAGGGAATTTTTCACCCTTGCTAGATATAACTTTGACAGACAAAATCCAATTCTGTTTTACAGTCATCAACAATAAATTAGAAAAAAATATGCTCTTTCAATTTAGAGTACAATTTATAGTGGCATCCAAAATATCAAATAAATATGTGTTTTCTAACCCTGATGTTATTTCAACTTTGATTCATGCGTTATTTGGAGTGTATTTGTTAATTTACAAAATTTAGTATTTTCTTTTTATTGTTGACCCATATAGTTTATTTCCTTTGTAAGAAGGTAAAATACTGATTAAATTCTTGGTTATTGAGACTTGCTTTTATGTCTCAACATTGTTTATTTATTGATAAGTATTCTCTCAGCTCTGGAAAAGACTATACATTCTGCAGTTATTAGTTGCAGTATTTTATGTATGCAAACTATATTCTGTACTAGAAGAAGCCCGGTGCATGAAATTTGTGCACAGTGGGGGGGGGGGGTGTCCCTCAGCCCAGCCTGTACCCTCTCCAATCTGGGACTCTAACCCTAATCCAGAACTGCTGGTTCCCAACTGCTCACCTGCCTGCCTTCCTGATTGCCCCTAACTGCTTCTGCCTGCCAGCCTGATCACTCCCTAACCACTCCCCTGCCAGCCTGATTGCCCCTAACTGCCCTCCCCTGCAGGCCTGGTCACCCCTAACTACCCTCCCCTGCAGGCCTGGGTTCCCCCCAACTGCCCTTCCCTGCAGGCCCAGTCGCCCCCAACTTCCCTCCTCTGCCAGCCTGGTCACCCCTAACTGCCCTCCCCTGCAGGCTTGATTGCCCCCAACTGCCCTTCCTTGCAGGCCTGGTCCCTCCCAACTGCCCTCCCCTGTTGGCCATCTTGTGGTGGCCATCTTATGTCCACATGGGGGCAGGATCTTTGACCACATGGGGACAGCCATCTTGTGTGTTGGACTGATGGTCAATTTGCACATTACTCTTTTATTAGATAGGATTATATTCATGTTACTTATATATCTTTACCTTAATGGGTTGTTTTTGCTTTTTTTTCCTATCAATTACTAAGAAAACAGTGTTAAAATCTCCCCAAATGATGATAAGTTAGTATGTTTATCTCTAGTTATATGTATGCTGAATATATTTTGAGACTACGTCATTAAGAGCATATAAATTTAAAATGTTTAGGCCTTTCTAGTAACTTGAATCTTTATTACTATGAAATATCACTCTTGATCTTCAAAAATATTTGTTTCCTAAAATCTATGTTATTAATATTGTTGCACTGCCTTTCTTTTCATTAGAATTTGCATAACATATTTTTCTATGTCTTTACTTTCTGAGTTCTTAAATTTAATGTGTTTCTTATAAGCCACATACAATTGTGTTTCAGTCTACTTTTTTCTTTTTAACTGAAATATTGAGTCTATCTTCATTTAATAAATTGAATATGTAAATATAGAAAAACACACAAAAAGAGTAAGATACTTTACTCAGTGTCTCCCCAGTACCTAGAATGGTGCCTGGCATGTGGGGGACAGGCACTCATTACAAATTATTAACGTGGACAGCGAGCACTCAGAATTAAGGATCTGAATTATATTAAGGACACGAGGGAGGACGAAATAAACACACACAGGCAGGCACACCACCTTTTTCGTTTTAAGATCTTTGTTATTTGAGTTAACATGCCCCACAGAACAGGTACAAAAGATGACCACTGATCCATGGAAGAGAATTTCACTTCTAAAGCCATCAAAGGAAAAGAAAAAACGTATTTCTAATATTCTGTTGCCACAGGGTATCCCCAAAACCCAGCTTGAATGAATCAAAAATCAAATTTCGGCAGCACAACTATAATTCCCAGGACATAGGGATGTTTAAGACAAACTAATTTGATACAAGCCACTATTTGGAATAGTCCTCACTCACTAATGTTCCAACACATTTCCCGTAGCTCTTCGTTTTTTCACAAAGGATTTTTCTCTATTGCATGTTTCAATTTTCTAAAGGTTTTTCTTCCTATATTTCCCCCCCTCTCCAAAACCTCTGTCCAGAATAGGAAGAACCACACATAAAATAGGGACTTTAAAATTCAAAGAATACATCAAAACGTCACGTGCATGTTTAGACATCTGAATAGCCTACCTCTCCTATCAGACCAGCAGCTCTGGAAATGGGAGAGCTAGAGGCTGCCGTGTGGGGCCGCACAGGTGGACGGGTCTCTGAGTCACCGGGCCGCCAGCACTCCAGCCCGCCCACTGAGGGCTTCCTCAAAGCCACTGTTCAGAAGTCTCAGGTCTTCCTCCAGGAAGCCTCCTGGATACCTGCACCATGAGAACGTTAGGTAGGGGCTCAGGATCACACCCTGGATGCAGCTGCTCTGTGGCAGATTCGCCACGGTCGCTATACTGCCCCCTAGTGTCACAGCACCACAGGTCAGCCAGGCCGAGGAGGCTGCTGGAGAAATGGATTCTGCAGGTTGCACTTGAGATCTTGAAGTCCTCTTCCTCTCGGGCTCTTAGCCGAGTTAGGGACCAGTTTGCTACCCCAGAGAGAGAGAGAGAGAGAGAGAGAGAGAGAAGAGAGGAGGAAAGGAGACCACAGTTCACAGATTTCTTCACTAGACTTTCAATGGAGGGGGGAGGCAAATGCTGAAACAGCAGAGTTGACCTCTGCTTTGCCGACGCTGGGAGGACACGCGTTCATCCCACAGAATTGAACCTACGGCTCCCCCTCGAAGTCAACAGTGGCACCGGAAATAATCATCGTTATTAAGGCTTCTGCAGGGTTAAATGTCATCAACTATGGACACAAAAGGTATCTGGCACAATCACCCTGTCTTCTTCACCTTTTTTTTTTTTTTTAAGCAAATCATATTTACTTTTAATTTTTAAAAATATGTTTTTATTTATTTCAAAGAGAGGAAGGGAGAGGGAGAGAGAGAAACATCTATGATGAGAGAGAATCATGCATCGGCTGCCTCCTGCACGCCCCCTACTGGGGATGGAGCCCCAAAGCCTGGCATGTGCCCAGACAGGAATGGAACCTTGACCTCCTGGTTCATGGGTTTACGCTCAAACACTGAGCCACACCGGCTGGGCTCTTGTTAATTTTTTTAAAAAATCTGTTTATTTTGCTTTCATAATATCAGCATGAGACCCAAAAGCCTGGAAAAAGTCTGCAGCTGCACATCTGGACATAAATCAGCTAGATAACTGAGGTTTTAGAAAATGGACTTTGGACCTCGCCAAATCAATCAATAACTGAGCCTGAAGGTATGCCTTGGAATCACTTGCTGGGGTAATTCTAGCAGAAACAACAAAATCTAAACAGATTGCAAGGAAGTTAATAAAGAGTCCAAAGTGGGCATATTCATGCACCACAGAGCCAATCAAAACAAAACCAAACAAAAAATGAAATAAAATGAAGGCAAGAACTCGCAGCTCCAACACAGAACAACATCTCAGGATTCCGGGTGTCGCTTCCCTATTTTCCCCGCTTTAAAAAACTGGCTTTGTAGGGTCTACACTGTTTCAGACCTTCTTGGACTTGGCTCCACATCTGCCATAAAGTTGAAGACCAAAGTTAGTGTCCCCAGCATTGGTCCATGGTGCACCTTAGATGTAGCCTTTTCACATGCTCTAGCCAGGGGTCCTCAAACTACGGCCCGCGGGCCACAATGCGGCCCACCGGGTGCCGCTGCCTGTCCTGCTTAGCAGCCGACTCGTCCCGGGCCCGCAGTGCGCATAGGAATTTGTTCATAGTTTCTTTTTAAACTATAGTCCGGCCCTCCAGCGGTCTGAGGGACAGTGAACTGGCCCCCTGTTTAAAAAGTTTGAGGACCCCTGGTGCAGCCCCTGCCTCAAATCTCACGAACGGCATTTAGCGAAGCAGTGTGCATGCGGCGTGCTGCGAGCAGGAACGCTGTTATGTGGTCAGCTCCGAGGAAGACAATGTGAACCTGCAGAGCCACTCAGAAAAGCAGATCTAACTGGGGGACCTGGGGCGGGGCCAGCTCACTTGGCTTCCCACGCCGCTCCCCAGGCTCACGAACTCTGGCTTCGCTCTCACCCACTGGCACCAGCTCAGAGAGCTCGGCCCCTTACCAGGAAATCAAGGCGCAGACTTACTCCTCCCGTTCAGAGGGGACCCGCCGCACCTGAGCAAACGTGTGGGGTTACGTTCGCAGGCAGCTGGTGAAAACGCTCCCCGGCTCCCATCCTAACCACGGCCCGAGACAAATGGAAGCCAGGTTTTCTGGCCGCTGGCCCGCTGCCCCGGGTCCCTGCACCCGGCTCCCTAAACCTCATCAAGTAGCTGTCCCAACAAGGCCCACGGCGGGACAGGAAAGGGACCTGCTCACATATCTCGCTGCATCCACCCCAGTTCCTTTTGCACCTGGGCTCTCCTTGGGGGCCTCTTAATGGAAGTCTGACTAAGCCTGACCTTGGCGTGGTTTAGGGGGGTAATGAAGTCACAGCCCCAGGTGGCAGGGCCAGGTGCGCTCTGCTGGGCCACGCGGAGCCTTGTTATTTCTGCAATTTGTCACAGGCTGCCTCCCGCTTGGGGTTGTCCTTACAACCTAATGAATGCGTTCTCTTACGAAGACAAATCTTGCCCATGCCAATCCAATTAAAACTATAAAATTAGCCTGGAGACTTTCGAGAAATGGGCTGCGATGTAGTGGGGTGTTTTTCTTTCTTGCTTTTTCCATTGTAAGTGCGTGGCCCAGGACTAATTACGATTTGGGGAAGCAAGGGAGTTGGTGGTAAGATCAGCTAGGAGATGTCAGAAGGCCTGCATTTCGTTCCAGTTCTGTTATGTGATCTGGAATAGTTATTCTTCAGCTAAAGTCATGAATTGTCAAATAGTTGTGTTTGGCAATGTAGTCTTGGTTAGATTTCAGGGCAGCTGCCTCTGGTTTTCTGACCTGATAAATACCCTGTTCTTTCAGGGGGCTTCTGCAGAGACCGCCTCTCACAGATTATTCACACTCTCGTCTCAGTCAGGAATTAGCAGGCATTTTATGGAAAGAGCTGAAAAGTAAATCTTTTTGGTTCCTCAGGCCTGATGGT